>NC_133394.1:155067842-155353372 GCF_047511655.1 Castor canadensis
CAAGAAGTAGAGCCGGCCTGGTCAGCGCCAGGAGCCGGAGAACCCGCCCCGCCCCGCCCCGCCCCCTGCACAGACCCCTGCGGAGACCCCCAAGGGATGTCGGGAGCAGATGCAACCCCCTCCCCCAATGCCAAAATAAGCCATAGTCCTAGGTCCGTCCTGCCCGTGCCCCCTCCCGCCTCGGGAGCCTCCACCCGTCCCTCCCCGCACTGCCATCGCTGCCCACACTGGGCAAGGGCGTGACCGCCAGGCCCCTGTAGCTCGTGCTGCAGGCCGGAGCATCAGCCTTGTACTCCCCTGCCCGCGGTGGTCGGACCCCCATACTGTCCTCGCGTCCACCCCCCGCTCCTCCAGCCCGCCCGAGGTCAGGCCCCGCGAGGGTCAGCCCCTCGACCACCCCTGGGCGCGCCATCCCTGTGTCGGTGGGCGCCTGTCGGGGCCCAAACTCAGGAGCACAGCCATAACGGGGGTGGGGCAGTTGTGCGGTTAGGGTGGTGCTTGGGGGCGGGCAGCGGGGCCCCACCCCCAAATCCCTCCCCCGTGGGGATTTCTGGACTTGTTGGACCTGCTGGACCTTTCTGTCCACCCGCCACCCACCCCTGTCTTTCCACTGGCGGCCCTCGAAGTCTTTGTCTTTTTCTGTCATTCCTTCCCTTTTTCGCTCGTCGTTCCGCGAGGTTTGGCTTCTTAAGAATGCCATGACGGTGTTCCCATCTCAACCAGGGGAAACAAAGCAATAGGTTCGCGGGGCTCTCAGACACACCCTCCTGTCTCTTGGCACCGCCTGTGTGACACGCACTCCCGGGAGATCTGCCTCTCTCTGGGGGCCTCTCGTCCTCTCCACGGTGTGCGCGGTGGTCTCCCAGGGAATCCCGAACCTTACCCACTGAACACCCACCTTCAAAGCGCAAGGTCCGAGAAACCTGGGGACCCACGCCCGGAAAAGAAAGACGAGCCTCGGGTATCAGCTGTCCCTGCTCGCCTCGCCCATCCCTCCACTGAAGGGCTGTAGGTGATCGGTGGGTGCAGGCCTTTGGGGTTGCACATGGCCTGGTGGGATTTGACAGGAAGATCCGGCCACCTCATCCTTGTTTAATTTGCATCATAATATGTTGAATCTCAGGTAAATGAGGTCTTCTGTATTTGATGAGTTTTATCTTGACAGAAAGGCCTTCACCTCGGTCTCCCCAGCCCTTTCTGTCCACATCAAAACTGCATTCAGTGTTCGTGAGTTGCGGGCCAGAGGCGTGGCTTGGCATTGACCTTCATGACCTTACATAGCTCTTTAGAGAAGCCATAACAATTAGACTGCAATACTAACCACGAACGCCCTCTGTCCAAAGAGATGACGCATGCCCGGCGCACGCATTCGCGCGCCCTGCTCGCCCCGCGCCGCCCTCTGCGCCTCCCGGTCCGCGTCTTTTTAAAATGCCTGTTTTCACACGTTGAAAAGCCGGCTCCCAGCAGAGCTCTCTCGCGTGTCAACCCCGCATTCGGCTCCCAGCGCATGGGGTGCGGGGCCGCCGAGCTTAGCGTAGATCGCGGTGTTACCTGTCCGTCTGTCCTTGCGCCTACGCCTTCTCCTGCATGTCGGGGGGCCTCGTGTGTGTTCTCTCCGGATGGAATCACAGCCAATAAACAGTGATTTCACACCGTGTGGCCATTCCTTCAGGGCTCCCACTTCACCCAGCAATGCCCGCCTGGCTTGCAGGTTGCCCTTGCCCTGCCAGTTAGGAGGCACTGCTGCTCACGCTGGGGCGACTGCGGGTGTCTCCAAGATCCCAGTCCATTCTCCGGAGGGCAGAGCTGCCCCTTCAGGGTCCCAGCGCCCAGGGCGAGCCTCCACAAGGGTCAGACTTCCTCACAGCTCTCCCAGATCCTGGGGGCCTAAACTTGAGTTCCTGCCCAGCCCCAAGATCACGCTCCTGCTTGTGGGGCGATCTCTTTTCCCTGGAGCATCAGGTTCCACACCTTTCTGAGATGGCTGTTAACCCAGGCTGAGGCTGGATATTGTGACCTGTCAGCTCTCTGGCCTGGAATGGGCACCCCAACCCAAGCCCACAATGCCCTGTACAGCCCAACTTGGAGGTGCTGAGGCTTTGTCCTCAGACAGGTTTGATTTGATCTCTCTTTCTGGGGCCTCTTTCTTGGAAGCCAGCACATTTGGGTGTCCTGTGATGTCCACACAGGGACCTTCCAGGAAAGCCTGCCCAGTCTTAGTGGGCAGAAAGGCCACAGGTGCCCTTCTCCTGCTGTGGTCCTCCTGGAGTGACCCTGCTCTCTTTCAAACAGAAAGGATGCCTCCAATGTTCCTCCCATGGCTTCTGGGGGAGTGGACACACTCATGTCCTTCCCACTGCCCAGTAGGCCGTAGACACATCCAGGCCCCTTCCATTGATTCTGAGGGAGTGGACCCAGCTCCAGGCATCTCTGAGCTGACCAGGTGACTTTCCACCTGCTGAGGCTGCAGCAGGCCCTCCTTTCTGGAAGTGCATCTCAGACCAAAGTCTCTTCAGGAGATCTGTGGCTTTGCTGCAGGCTGCTCCTCATCCCAGACCCATTGCTAGCATCCACTCCCCTCCATCCTTGTGCCCCACCTCACAGCCTGGTTTGGATCTCTCTTGAGCCCAAGCAGTAACCTTGGATGTGCTACCTGACCCAGAACCTTGACCAGCTGCTTGTCTAGCAATGAATGGGTGCCACCCTGGCCACAACTGTCCTGAGTTGTGTTCTAAGGCCCCAGGATAATCAAGGTCCCTTCCCCATAATTGGTTTTCTAGTGATGAGAGATGCGTTAAATATATACTGTAATAATTGGAACTTCTGCTTGGAGGAAAATCGAACGGGATAAGTGGGCAGTGAGCAATGATGAAGCTGCTATTTATGAGTGGTCTGGAGGGTCCCTCATAGGGAGTGATGTGCAGAGACCCAAAGGAACGGATGCAGGGACCACGTGGGCAGAGCAGTGAGACTGGGGTGTTCTGATAGGCTTCACTGTCTTCAGCAGTCTCTTTCCCTCTGGACATTTAATGCATCTTGAATGGTATTGCATGCACTTGAAGCTGCTTTTGCTCCAGAAACTGTCTTCCAGTGTCTGGTCACATCCTCCGTCGCAGCTCTTGCAGGCTGCCAGCTCCTGGTGGGCCCAGTAGGGCTCTGCTTGGACTTGGTTCTTCCCTCCCCTGGGGACCTGCACTTGAAGGGCAGGAGGCACTTTCAATTACAAACCACCAAGGCTTTCCGGAGAAATTTTAAAAGGTCCAGCAATTAAGGACCATTTTGTCTAGCTCTGCTAATCCGTAGCTAGACAAATCCTGCTCTCCACCACGAAGCCAGCAGGGTCAAGGAATCCTGGGTCTGGGCCACCTGTCCACACAATTTGGAAACGGCTCTGCTCCAGTTCTCAGCCGGCTCCCATCAGTTCTGAAAGGAGGGGACGGTTCCGGTGAGCCAGTTTTGCCAGAAGGGATGGTGAAGGCTGCCAGGTGACATGACCCAAAGATAGAAGGGACCTTGGGGCAGGACCCAGGCCCAGTGCCAGGCGAGGCGCCTTAGAACCATGTCCCTTATTCAAATTCGCCACTGCCGGATGCCGCACGTGGCGTGGGGCATCGGTAGACCGCCGCAGCCCGGAGCATCGGGCATGGAGGGGGAACTGCCGGCATGTAGGCCCTGCCCCTGCTTGAGCTGATCATGGAGTGCCACAGCGGGCTCCATGAGGCCCCAAGAGGGTCACATGTGGAAGCCTGACCAATTAGAGCCAGAAGATGCCATTGCCTCGCCCCCGTGGCCCCCACGCAGGTCGGGGATCTGGAGGAGGGCTTCCCTCCCAGGGTTCTTCTGCCTGGTGCTCTCAGTGGCCTCACCTGGCCTCGGATTTCTTCTGACCCTCCCTGGTCCCGTCTCCTCGGCCACGCCCCCTCACCGCCGGCTCCTCCCCTTTTGTTGCTTTCTCACTTCCAGGCTTTGCAAGGGCCCTTGCCTGCAGGTTTGGAGCCCTCTTTGGCCCTCAGGCCGTTGACCCTACCACGCCCACAACGAAGAAGTCCATGGGGTCCCTTCCCAGACCCCCTCCCAGCCTGGGCTT
Source organism: Castor canadensis (assembly GCF_047511655.1). Taxonomy (NCBI): domain Eukaryota; kingdom Metazoa; phylum Chordata; class Mammalia; order Rodentia; family Castoridae; genus Castor; species Castor canadensis. The sequence continues at coordinate 155,071,930 of NC_133394.1, forward strand.
CCCCTTTTAGCCCACCCACCATCCTGCTGACTAAGGGACCCTCATGCTGTGCCAGGACATGTAGGAGACAAGCCAGGCATCCACTGACCCCTGGCTCTGGGTGGAGGACAGGAGTTGTGGGGTGTCTGTCACGGTGGCTGCCCAGACCCTGTGAGATATAGGTTCATCTTGTGGAGGACAGAACCTGGGGAGGGACTCCAGCTCTGCACAGGTCCCACTGTGAAGGGTGGGCTGGGTGGGTGCAGCTGGCCAGTCAGGAGCGCTTCACTCTTCAGTGGGTCTGGTGCTGAAGCTCAGGGAAGGCTGGTGGCCAGGGGGTGGCCAGAGTACTGGGTGTCCCCAGTGTTCATCCCAGATTGATGCCGGATGCTGCCAGTGGTTCCCTGGTGGTGTCTGGGATGGTTTCTGTACCCCAGAGTCTGTGGCATCAGAGTTGAAATTCAAAGTAAAAGACTATCTCTTGCACCCTTCAGTGTGTTCACTGAGATTTATGCTGCTCAGAGAGCAAAGGACTTTGCCTGAGGAGGTTGAAGGGCCTGGTCAGCTGGAAGAAGGCCTACAGCTGGGACTGGATAGGAAAGGGCCTGACAAATCCAGGGGGAGGGTCTGCTGCTCCTAGAATGAGATGGGGGCAACAACTCCCCTCCACACTCTAAAATGGACAGTGCACAGGAGGTTCTGAGAAGGCAGATGTCCAAATGTTGCTAACTGAGCTTCGGTGGAGCTGGGCATGAACCTGTTTCACTGTAAGAGGACTTTGGTGTTGGACCCTGGCAACAGAGCATGCCTCCTCAGCACCCTCCCACAAGGAGTGCCTGCACTCCAGAATCTGGGTCTCTCAAAGGAGTCCTGGACTTCAGGGTCTGTCAGCCAGAATTCATCCTCTGCCCACACATGTCCACCAGGCGCTGGTGTGGGGTCCAAGGCACTTCCCATGGCACTTCCTGGTCCCCTTCAACTTCCCTCCCCCACAATCCACAGCAAGGCCAGAAATAGAGATGGCAGCCTGGTGGGACTCCAGGCAGAGTGGCACCCTGTATTAGCAGAGGGAATAAAGTTTAATAATCTAACTTCACCAACCATAAGGCTAGAGGTACAGTGCCTGTCTAGCAAACACTGGTCCTAAGTTCAAACCCCAGTACTGACCAGGAGAAATCAGGACTGGGGCAGGAAGTAAGGAAGTGCTAGAAAGCAAACAAAACAAACTAGCAGCTGGGCGCTGTTTGGCTCACACCTATAATCCTAGTTAGGAGGCAGAGATCAGAAGGATCATGGTTTTAAGCCAGCCTGGGCAAATAGAGACCGTATCTTGAAAAAACTGATCACAAACAAGGGGTGGCAGAGAGGCTCAAGTGGTAAGAGTGCCTGCCTAGCAGGCAGGAGGCCCTGAGTTCAAAACCTAATGCTGACAAACAAACCGGCAAGATAGCTGACTATTCCCAATGGTCAAAGCTGAACTGGACCACAGCCACACAGGGAGAGATGTGCACAGGTCCACAGAGACATGATGACTGAGTAAATACATATGTGGGAGAAGAGTGGCGTCTCCCATACAGAGGATTCCAAACAATTACGTGGTACTCTGCCCTGAAGGAGGTGGACTCCTCCTTCCTTAATCTAGGGCTGTGCAGGGTGACTTCTGTTCAACAAGTGCAGCATGAATGCTTTTGCAGAGGTGTCACCTGCAAACACAGCTCTCCTAGTGGTCAAGGTGACCACTGCCAGTGATGTGTTGTTGGCACAGACCCTGATGAGCTCTGCTGAGAGTGCTCATCACTTCTGTGGTCTTCCTCCCGAAAGTCGTGACACCAGCCCAGTTGTTAGAAAAACATCACACTACCCCATTTGAGGGACAAAAGGCCTGACCAGCACTTCTGAAAACTGTTGAGGTCTAGACTGTGGGTGTGGCTCAAACAGTAGAGAGCCTGCTTTGCAAGTGTGAAGTCCTGAGTTCAAGCCCCAGTCCCACCAAAACAATCAAGCAAACAGAAAGCAAGTCTGAGAAACACCCTCCCAGAGGAGTCCTGAGTGGAAACCCAAAACTGAAAGAGGGAAAGTAAAAACCGAGGAAACCCAAGTAGAGAATGGACTTCAGTTAAGCAGTGTGCCAGTGCTGGCTCCCTCATTTGCAAAATACACTTCAAATCCAGGAATATTTACATAAATCAACTGTCTTTGGAGCCAGAAACTAGTCCCAACAATGGAGTGAGGATAAGACCATCTGTGGCTGCCTCAGGGCCTCTAGTCTACAGATGAACCACAGAGAGGTGGTCAGGAAAACCCTATGTGTATGGAAATTAAACTGCTACATCATCCAGTGGTCAGAGATGAAAATGAACTGTGGTGGGTTTTTTGTTTTTTTTTTTCTGGTAAGCACTCTTTTGAAAGTTTTGAAAACTTTGTTTAATATTGTTAAAGTACTGTTCCTGGTAAGCCTTTGTTCAATCGTTGTTTTTAATGTAAATCACTGCACATTGACCATTGAAACAGCAGAATGTGAATAGGCACGCACGGCTAGAATAGAGGGATTAAGAAAACGTGGCACAAGGAGGACATGGAGAGGAATGAGGGCAAACAGGAAATTTAGGAAGGTGATGACAATGAGTCCAGATATCCACGTATGCCCTGGGTGCCCTGCTGTGTCCCAGGAATCAATGTCCTGCTCATCTCCCAGCTGCTGGCCTCTATACTCCACCAAATGCCTTGTTCTAGAAGGCCACTCTGCTTGTGTAAGTAGCTGGAAGTCCCTGGAAACTGATACCCCAGCACTGGGCCTCAGCTCCTTCCACCCTGGAATAAAAAATATGGACCCCTCTCAAGGCATACATCTATTGGCTCATCCCTTTAGTCGCCTGTGGAGCCTTACTCCAAAACCCACGACTGGTATCAGCATCAGGACACTGAACAGTTTAACAACTGGCATTGTCATTTCCCAGGAGAAAGGATAGCTACTATGGGAATTGGGAACCTTCGTAAGAAAGGTCTTCTTACAGAATTTGGGCTTCCTCAGGAGATTGAGGAATGGACTTTGCTTCGCACTGGATGCCCTCAGAAGCGGGGTTACTCTGTAACTGGGCATCGGAAGGGGTGAAGCCCAAAGCTGGGCTAAGGCTGGGCCCAGAGCAGTGGCAGCCATCATTCCCTTAGCTACAAGAGGGACAGCTGTTTGGTCATTTCTCTTAGATAGTGCCTGCACTTTGGCCATGTCCAGACATGACTGCACAGGGCTCTTCTTTGTGACTTGATCCACAAGAGCCACTGAGCATTTTGCCTGACAATGGTATCCTGTGAGACTGGCCATTCAGCTGGGAGTGCAGGCCACTGCTGTTGGTGTCACCAGTGTCCTGAAGGGAGGTGACAGTTTAGGTGAACACCCCCCTGGGGGCTGCTGTGACAGCTAGAGACCTCAGGCAGCCTTTGAAAGACCCTGCTTTTCTGTACTGGAGGGCAGGTGGGACTATCCCTGGCCAGGATGGGGCTGGGAGCTGCAGAACGTAGCAGAGGCAATGAGGGTTTCCTGTGCGGAGTTGGTTGCACTACAGAAATCTGAGACTCCATATTCCCACACAGCCCCACCCTTGCTAGAGGACAGGGGTCCTGGAGACGTAGCAGGTGCCTCACAAGAGGATCAGCCTCATTAGCAGCATCATAATATTCACAGGACCACCCAATGAGGGATCCTGAGTGTGCTAGGCAGGTGAGGGACAGGACTGTACCTGGAGCAGAGAGAGTCTGCGGACACACAAGACCCTGAGACTCCAAGACTTCAGTCCTGGCAAGGGCTTTCTGGAGCCAGTCCTAAAATATAGCATGTGAAGAAAACCAATGTCCTGCTAAAATAAGATGGAGGTGGGAACAGCAACCAGGGAATGTGGAGAGCAGCTTCAAGTCTACTTTGGCTATGGTTTCAATCCAAGGTTGTCTGGCTCAATTGCTCTGGGCCTGAGGTAAGGCTGACCATGGCGGTGGTAAGAGGGGCTTCCCCCATGGTGGTCAGTAAGCAGAGACTCAGAGAGGAAGGGGCTAGGGACAAGATACTCCTTCAGTGACCTGTTTCTTCCAACCAGGTCTCGCCTTTAGTGATTCCATTACCTTCGATAATACTGTCACATTACAAATCCATCAGTGGATTAACCCATTCACGAAGTCAAGAGCCCTCATGATCCAGTCACTTCCAAAAGTTCTACCTCTGAACACTGCTTGCATCAGGGGCCACATCTCCAATATGTGAACCTTTTAGGGGACACTTCATATTCAAATTATAACAGGTGTAAACCAAGGAGTACAATTTCTGGATCATATGGTAAGAATATGTTTATAAGAAACTTCTTGCTGGGTAATCCCAGCTACTCAGGAGGCAGAGATAAGGAGGACTGAGGTTCGAGGCCAGCAAACAGTTCGCATGACCTATCTCAAAAATTCCTAACACAAGGGCTGGCGGAGTGGTTCAAGCAGTAAGAGCGCTTTGAAAGTGGCTGCCTTCCACCAGCAGTGAGTGACAGCTCCTGACCAGCATTTGGTACTGTCAGTGTTCTGGGTTGAGTATCAGTCACTCTAACAGGTGTATAGTTGTTTCTCACTGTTGCTCTAATCAGCAGTTTCCCAATGACATGATTCTGACCATTTTTCATATGTTTATTTGCTATCCGTATATCTTCTTTGGAGAGATGTCTGATCAGAATTTTGCCCATTTTAAAAACTGAGCTGTTTTCTTGTTGAGTTTGAAGAGCTCTTTTTGTGTGTTTTGGATACCAATCCTTTAACAGACATGTGACTTGCAAGGATTTTCTCCCAGTCCACAGCTGGTTTCTCATTCCTATAGTGTCTCTCAGAGAGCAAAGGACTTCATTTTACTAAAGTCTAACTTCTTGGCTCGTTCTCTCCTGGAGTGTGTCTAGGAAGTCACTGCCCTACCCAGGGCCACCTATATTCTTTTCTCCTCTGTTACCTTCCATAACTTTTGTAGTTTTGTGTTTTACCTTTAAGAATGTGGTCTATTTTGCTTTCAATTCAGAGTTGTCAGGTCTGTGTCTAGTTTCTTTTCTTTTTTTTGCATGTGGAGGTCCTGTTGCTACATTTGTTTAAAGTCTGTCTTTCCTCTGTGGCATTGCTGCTGCTCCCTTGTCAAAGGCCAGCTGGCTGCACCTGGGCTCTCGGTTCTGCTCCGTTGCTCTGTTTGTCTGTTCTCTTACCAGGACCAGTCTTGATCACTGTAGCTTTATGGTAAGTGTTAGGAGTTGGGTCCTCACCTTTGTTTTCCCTTCAGTTTTATGTTGTATTCTGGGTCATTTGCCTCTCCATATAACTCTCAGAATCAGTTTGATATGCATAATCAAACTGTAGGAATTTTGATTAGGATTGCATTGACCGTATAAAACAAGATGGGAGGAATGGACATCCAACAATACTGAGTCTTCCTATCCCTCTCCATTTATTTTGTTCTTTCATTTTTTTCCATCAGACTTACGTAGTTTTCCTCATATAGATCTGGTGTGTACTTTGTTACATGTATACCTATGTGTTACATTTCTTTTTATTGCTAATATAAATGATAATGTTTTTTAACTTCAATTTTTAAAATGGACAGGCTAAGTGTGTGGCTAAGTATATAGCATGTGGGAGGTCCTGGGTTCAGCCCCCTAGTACCACAATAAATAAATAAGTGCATAGATAAATAAAAGAAAAAGAAAAACAAGGTTGAACAAATCACACCACTGTGTCAGCGCTTGCACAAGAACAACAACTGAGGCACAGTGGTGCTGGCTGAGGGATGGACAGGCTAGAGATCAGAGTCCAGAACAACTGGCAACCATAAGCAAAAAACTTAAACCTTGATTCAAACCTCACACCTTACACAATTAACTCAAAAGATATCACAAAAATGAAAACCATAAAATATCTAGATGGAAACAGAAAAGAATCTTTGTGACTTGGCATTTGGCAAAGAGTTCTTAGATATTACAGCAAAAGCATAATCCATGAAATAATCCAAACAAGAAATGTTGATAAATTTGACTTCATCAAATTAAAAAAAAAAAAAGTGTCAAGAGAAGAAAAGACAAGTTAAAGATGGGGAGAAAATACAAGTCACCTACCCAGACTAGGACAGGTTCCAGAATATGCAAAACTCTCTTAAAAATCAGCAGTAAGAAAACAAACAACTCAGTATAAAAGTGGGAGAGGCTTGAACAGCTGCTGCACCAAATATGATGTACGTGTTACAAACAAATGCACCAAAAGGTGCACAGCATCGTCAGCCCTGAGGCAAGCAGACTCAACTGCAACGCTACAGCACCTCCTACCTACAAATGGCTGAGAACAAAGCCATCATGGAGCACACATGGAGTCAGGTGGGGCGGAAGGAGCTGGGCCCTCAGACCTCACAGTTATGGATGCAAGGTGGTGCAGCCACTCCAGAAAGCCAGTCTTCCCCAGTGACATGGCCCACTCCCAGGTATCTGCTCCAGAGAAACAGGCACTTATGTCCACATAAAACTGCACAGAAATGTTCATGGCCATTCTACTCTTAGACATCAAAAACTGACATGCAAACACTTCTCACCAGGCGAACTGGTAAACAAACTGGTGTCGCCCATCCAATATTATCCAGTACTACAAAAGGGCAAACACTGATGCACTCAACAACTAGGATGGATCTCAAGGGCATTAAGCCGAGAAAGGAATCCAATCACAAAGGGATATGTACATAGGTTCTATTTATTTGGCATTCTTGAAAAGAGGACTAAAATTCTGGGAGTTGGTGGTGGCCAGGGTGCTAGGGTGTAAAGACAGCAGGTTCTCAGTGAGGAGTTCCCTGGGATGGCAAAGCCATTCCACACTTTGATTACAGGGCAGGTTACATGAATCTCATGTGTTCAAACTTCAAAGAAAAAAGGTTAACAAAAGCTTTTTAACTTAATAAGAAAATTAACATATATTCCCAATTAAACTTTTTCATAAGCTGTAACAGGAGGAAATTCTCAACTTGATAAATGGTATTTACTGAAAACCTACGACTTGAGTCATACTAAAACAAGACACTACAAATACTCCCATTAATGCCAGGAAAGTGCAGGCTGGCTTGGTATCACTGCTAACTGGAACAAGGGGTAAATGCTGGAGGAGAGCTGCAGTGATAGCCCTTGTGGAAATCCAACAAAACCCTTGTCAAGTCCATCACAAAACCAGTGGACATCTCCACCTACAACACACAAGTCCCTGATGGAAACACACCGAGTTCAGACAGGAAGTACTGAGAACTGGGTGAAGAAAACATGTAACGCTTCCAGAAGATACCAAAAGAGCATGAATAAACAAGCTGCCATCTGTGGGGGAGGCTTTTGAAGGCATTAGTGACTCACATGGTGAACTGCAAATCCACTGCAATCCAAACTGAAATTCATGGACTCCGGTATGTGATTGTGTGAGCTGCTTCCAGACTGATCAAGCAAGGAAGAAAAGCCAGCATCAAAGACAAGGAAGGAAGGAAGGGAGGGAGGAAGGGAGGGAGGGATGGGAGAGGAAGGGAGGGAAGAGAGAGGGCAGAAGGAAAGGAATGATGAAGGGAGATTTCTGTATTAAGCAAAAAAATCTTCTGGGTCCATCCTTTCCCATCAGTGTGACAAACACTGAGAATCAACTCTCAAGGAGGAAAGGTTTCTTTTGACTTACAGTTTTGGAGGTTTCAGTGCATGGTTGGTTGGCCATGCTGCTTTTAGGACTGTTATGAGTATAGCTAGAGAAAGCAAAGAGAGAGGAAGAGGCTGGGCTCCCACAATCCCATTTGAAGGCACTCCCGCTAATGACCTAAACACCTCTGATCAGACCCTACTTCTTAAAGGCTCCACCACTTCCCGATAGCACCCCTTGGGACCAAGCCTTTAACATAATGGTCTCTGGGGGACATATAAGATCAAGACTATAGCACCACTGATTCTGACTCCTTACTGAGGTCCCCCACCTAAGCAGTCTGGATGTGGACAACACACTAAGTATAATTAAGATAATTGGAATCCTCACAAGCACCAACTCAGGACAGTCAGGAGAGTTCTGTAGCTAGAGAGGTGGTGCTAGGGACCAGTACATCCCCAACATGTTGACCACCAGTCCTGAAGGTAAAGGATGCACTGGGTCCCACCAACCACCACATCCAGTGACCTCAAGACCTGGACCTCTACATCCTGTGACACTGACTTGGACCTCTGCCTCATGACCCCACTGACCTGGACCTCCACCTCCAGTGACCTTACTGACTAGGTCCTTTACCTCCTGTAACCCCACTGACCCAGACCTCCACCTCCAATGACCCCACCGACCTAGACCTCCACGTCCTAAAGAAAAAGAGCCAAAAGTCAGACCCAGACTTCATCTCTGGGATTAGTAGATCTGTGGATTAGTAGGCATCATGGGGCCTCTGGATAGAAATGCCTACCAATGCCAGTCTCCACCATACCAACGTCTGTTTCCCTTCCACCATCTGCTGTATACTAGAGGATATACTTGGTCTTCCCAAGGCCACACCTGAGTCTGTGATAACAGGGGCTATGTGGTGCTTGCACACAGAATGGCTCTGTAGAAACAGCACCATCTGCCAGGGTGCAGCGTCCAGGGGCCCCAGCCTCACAGAAGCAGGCTACCAAGCTCTGTCTGCTGCAGAAGGAGCAGCTGTGGCAGGCAGGGACATAGCGCCTGCTGAGTGAACTCACAAACTTGTCACTTCTTCCTGGGGGACAGACACTGAAGTCCTGGTCTTGGGTAAAGGTGGAAGCTCAGACCCCTGGTATGCACTGACCTCATGGGACATGGGGGCCTTCTGCCAACATGGAAGGCCTGTGAACATCCTGACCCTAAGGACGCGAGTCTGCCACTCGCTGTGTTTTCTCCAGCACTTGTCAGTGCTGGGCTCTGGTGGAGTCATGATCAATACCTCTGTAAGACGAGTAAATGACTTGCTAAAAGTAAAAGCCAACTTTTAAGTCAGTTTCTTTAGAACAACCTTATTTTTCAAGCTTACTGATTTTAAGGCCATGAGAATATAATTTTGGTCACTGTCTTCTTCCCCTCCAACTCTAGTTTCCTCAGGTTTTCATGTAACTTTTAAAAACTGAAGTCTGGCCAGTGCTTTTTCCCTGTTTTGGGCGAACTGTTCAACACATTTCCAGTCAGCTCACCGACGGGAAGCAGCAGGCTCCCTTCCAGAAGCTTCACTGACTTCCTCTCTGGAAGTAGAGAAGCAACACACACTTCAGAGTTTCTGCCAAACTCTGTACCCAATGCTGGGCCAATTTAAATGAAGTTTTGTACCCACGCAACATTTTACAAATGTTTCATGGAACAAAGGAGGCAGTAAACCTGGGAGGGGAACATGTGCACATGTGGGATTATGGCATGTGTATGCATGTGGTGAGAGTGTGCTCCTGAAGGAAGGTGAGGTCTACCTTAGTGCCAGCACCTGTTACACTTGCAGGGATCCTTGTTATGAGGTGGGGGGTGAGGGGAAGGCTGGACCCCCTGCAGACACCGGACTCCACAATACTTGTAGTACCTTATACAACGTAGTGTAGTTTAGGGAACAGTGACAAGAAAAAGTCTACTTTCACTTCAAAAAACTTCTGAATATTCTCATTCCATGACTGGTTGAGTCTATGTGTGCAGAGTACAAGAGTACAGACAGCTGGCTGTATTCTATAACAGATCGTCTGTCTTGCGCTCTTACATTTATTCTATGTAATAAATATCCAGCCCAGGAGATTTTAGTCAAGTTTTCCTTCTGCTTTTATTACAAGCATATAATATTAGTTGGCAAAACACTGAATACAAGCTTCACTATCATAAAATCAAAACATTAAGCAATAATCCAAAAAAGATTTTAGACAAAAACTAGCCACTGATGGTACAAAAATTACACACCAACACAAGCATAAAAAATGTAAACTTTCAAATTAAACAGTAAAAAACCTGTATCTGCACCATCATTTCCATGTGTGACAGCTTTCCGGTTTGCCGCACCCCAGGGCTCAGGGTGGGGCTGCTGTCTTGAACCTGACACTACTTTTACTTGGGAAAAACATGTCCAGTACCCAGTTGAGAGCAGGAACAGATGCTTATGCTAGCGCTTCACACACATACCTCAGGGACACCCTTCAGTCCACTTCAAAAAGCGCTCGTGGATGGGTGTGAATCACACCCCCAGCAGGGACACCGGGCAAGGCAGCTCAGCCCCTCAGTGTGTTCCCTATGGGAGCCGCACTGGTCTTGCCTGGCAGGACAGTGACATGTGTGCAGCTTGTGGTACACTTCAAGTGCTGGTTTTCTAATCTACGCATCACAGCCTGTTCATGTGTGTGCTTCAGTATCAAGGTGAAGTACATTTGTTTTCATATAAGGTCATGTGATGTGATGGGGCTTAAATGATTTCCTGAGGAAACAGAAATTATTTTTGTATGTGTGATTTAGCAATCTGCACAGAATTTATTTTTAATGTTTTGAAAGCACATTCAATACCCACATACAATGTAGCAATCAGCTGTGTGTTCCTAGAACATTCTATCCAAGGACACATTCCAGAGCACTGTGAAATGCCATCCTGTGTGCCCTCAGAAATGAAAAACTCCAGGACTTTGGTGCCAAGGCAGGCCTCAGAGCCAGCTGTGAAGAGCAGCACTGACAGGTCTGTGGGGTTGAGAACGTGATCCCAACCGCTGGGGTGGCTGAACTGCAAGTACAAAGGCTCCAGGGCACCAGGACCTGGGGGGGCCTCTATGGCTGTGAGCCTGGCATGGTGACAGTCTCATCACTTCCTGCCCAGCTGCTGGTTTCTGAATATTGCTAGCAGGTATTCCCCACATGGACACACAGTCCCCACAACGGCATTCTTACAATAATAAAGACGAAGAAGGAAAACCAAACAGCCGAATGTACGCATTTTGAAATTCCACCTACAGTCCCTTTCAGTTTGGCAGAATCGATGCTAGATCACAATTTAAACACATCTAATAAATGCATGTTGGAACCTATTGCACAAAAACATAGAAATGCTCTTCATCCCTATAAAAAAACATATGAACTGAAGGCTATGCAAAGTAAAAGAAGCTTGCAAAACATCTCACAATTTCATCTTATATGCCTGTAAATAAAGCTGGACCACGGAAACCAAACAATTGGATGGGAAAATATGATAGAAGGCTTAAAATAGAATAAATAATTTTATAAAGTTTTCTTTTTTTAACCCCCCAAATCTTAAATTCAATATTATATATTCTATCTGAGTATTCTATTTTTGTGAAAATGGTGTCTGGAGAGACCTGGTGCTGGGAGGCTGGTCCCGCTGCTGCCGACCATTGCAGAAGGTCGCCTGACAGCACCCAGTTTCCCGCACGGCAGCTGTGAAAACGACTTCGCAGAAGCTCAGCCTGCTGGGACTTTCAACAGGACCAATTGCTAACAATCCTGGTGATCGTGCTGGAAAACAAAATTCAGCCTTTGATGTCATTTGGAGCTTGACAGGGGTGAAACGAGGTGGCCGGAAGCTTCCATTTGATGCAGGTTAACTCTGTATGTGTCTGAGCGAGGTAAGGCTACAGGTCAGACCTAAGGGCAGAGCGCACCGGGAGACGCCTGCAATGCAGACTGGTGTGCGATGGAGCCTAGAAAAATAGGACTTTTGCTGCTGAGGTTTCTCAGGTTAACGTGGTGACAGAAGCAGGGCTGTGGGGCGGCGCCCGGCCGGACGTTGTGCCAACAGTGACGTCTGCCTCGCTGTACACTTCTATCTATCAACTTAGCACCATAGCAAAGTCAAGTGATTCCAAAGGTAGCTACAAAGTTACAAATGTATGTCATGAGATTATACAGCGATACTAAGTTTGATCTGAACTGTGAATTAGCTTTATTTGAATTTGGAGGCTCCTAACTGTTTAATCTTTCTTTAGCTTCACCACACAGGAAAACACCTAAATCCTAATGTTACATACACTTCAGCTGCACTGTGAGAAAGAACATGGTCATGCAGGATGCTTCTGTAGTGTGTGCTGAGGTAGACAGGTAATATTTACTCATAAACCCTTGAACAGGAACTCCAGAAACAATCTGGATGAACAGTGTCCTCAGGAAACTGAGTCATCCAAATAGTCCTGGACTTAAATAAAGAGGTGAATTTTGACCAATTCCTAACAAAGAGCTTGTTTTTTGTGTTTTAAAAAAGGCCTCACATTGAAGATTGCTTGGATGAGTTAATTTGGCTGTTTCCTCATCACTAACATTAGGTCTCAGTTGCTGCTTGACATTTTGTGTATGTGAAAAGTAAGCAGAAGAAAACAAAACTGGTTGTCACCGAGCCCAGCCACAGCTGTCAAAGCAAATTCAAGAAGAAATTCCAGTTGCTAAGGTGAAGACTCATGGACACACTGAGAGCCTCATCTACCCAGCAAGAGCTGGTAGGCAGTGGCTTAGAAGGACCCACTGGGGTAACCATTGGGCTCATCCCACAGGGCCTGAGAAAGGAAGGAGGGAGGGGCCCAAAGTTCAGCAAGAAGTAGCAGACACCCAGCACAGGTTCCCAGGGGACCCAGGACAGCACTTCAACCACCTTGGAAACGGCCCATTCCCCTCACTCCTGCCTTACAAAACTCCATCTCTGCCTTAAGGTAACAAGTGTTTATGTGCTGGCAAAGAGTTTATTCTCTAATTCAATAAAAAAAAAAAAATTACATTTGGGAGGAGAGAAGAGTTAACAAAGAGCATCCTGCTTGTGACCAAAAAAAGCAACTTCTGCTGGGCGGAGCAGTTTCCTGAGCAGTTCGGCCTGCCTGGCCCAGTCCCACAAAGTGTGACTCCAAGGCCACCTTTTGTGGACAAGGGCCACAAAGCACATGCACCATCCCCACCAGCAGGAGGGCGAGCCTGGAAACACCTGCCATGGGAACATGGAGCCGTCTCTGTCTTGCAAAAGGCACCCTTCCTGCAGGCAAACATACCTGCAGCCTTCATCAGGCCTCCCTGCAGGCCGGGTGCTTTCTGACAAGCACCCAACAGCCATCACCACAGCTCACGCAGAACGAAAACAAAGGAAAGCCAGGAACACAAGTGATGGCACCCAGGAATTTGTGCCCCTTTTCAATAAAAGCAACTTCTAAAACAAGAACTTTTCTGCAAGCTAGCGCTATGCTGGCCAAACCAGCTCTGGTCTACCCTGCTGAGTGTGCTGGAATCGCAGTGTGAAGTCTAGGGTAATTAAGGAACCCTGTCTTGCCTGGCCTGGGCCGGCCAGCCCAGGACACACAGCACAGGCCATGAGCTTGGGAGTGGGCCTCTGCTGTGCTCTACAAGATGGAAAAACAAACACCGTGGTTAAATCATAGCATTACTGCAAGCCTCTTTGGGTATGCTTTTAAATTAAATTTTTATATATCTTCTAAAGTCTTCAGGAAGGTAAAGGCAACATAAATATCATTTACCATGAAAAGACTTTTTCAATAACTTAGGAAGGACTCAATAAAAGTACAAGTATTTTTGAGGCTTAGCATGAAACCCAACCCATGAACTAAACTGAAATGAACTCAGATTCTCAAGGCAGGAAAGCAAGCAAAGGTGCTCTGTGTCAGAGGTGACTTGGAAGCGTTGCCACACTACACTTAATTCTCTGGCCCATGGATCTGAAGCAGAGAGGAGCACGTCTGGCCACACGGAACTGCAAAGTGTTTCCATCCTCTGTAAACGCGTGCTGGTAGTGTCTTGTTGGGCGTGGATTCTCTCGTACAAAAGTTATAAATATCCTCTATTCAGAAATCTGGTCCACATGGCACCCAGAGGTGACATTCCACGGCAGGGTTGCCGCGTGGAGCCCGGAGCGCAGCCAAGTCTGGCCGGGTCACAGCAAGTCCATCTTGGGTCTGTAGTGCAGCAGGAGGGGTGCCTTCTGCAAGACAGAGATGGCTGCTCAGAGGGAAGAAGGGGGAGGTGAGGGGACCAGATGGCTGTCTCCTCAGAAGGCTGAGGCCCACACTGTGGGCAGACAGACAAGGGCACAACTGCACCTGCAGTACCACATCTGAACCTTCCAGTCCTAGATGATGTGGAGGTGTACAGCAGCAGATGGAGGAATGAGCCCCACTTCCTTGGTGCCCTGTGCAGTGTTTGGGAACCCTGCCAGGGCCCTCACGACTTCACTTTCTCCTCCTGCCCATCAACTGGCTCTGGTCCTTCCTATTCTGTCTTTCACACTCTCTAGGCCTGGTACTGCTCAGCCCTCATGTTGATGAGCCCCTGCCCTTGGTCAACCCCAGTCCCTAGTCATTCTGCCCTCCCACCACCCCACAATCACTGTGGCCTTTGATTAGCCCTGTAACTGATCAGTGGCTCAACTGGAGGGGGAGGACCTGCTCCCCAGCCCTAGGTCAGGGATTCACCACCAGTTTCCTGCCTCAGTAAGGTACTAAAACTTGGGTGTTCACTCTGACTATAGCAGTTGCTGCCCCCTGTGACCTCTGATGTCTGGTCCCTTGGACTGGAGCAGGGAGTGAAGACCCTGGCTGGGGTAGATGATTCCAGAAAGAAAACTGCTTCACAGCAATCCCTGGGATAGGAAGGAACCATCACGTTCAAGCCAGCTATGGCAAGCAAGGACCAGCCTGCAAAGTCCAATGACCAGGAAACAAGCACATATGGTCTTACCTTGAATCTCCACCTGGTGACAACCACGAACTTGAGGGTGTGATCCTTGCCCAGGATCTCCTCATTGCATAAAATGTCCAGCTGGGGGGAGAAGAGGCTTCAGTTAGGGACACATGACACACACCAAAGCGGATGACAATGGTCACAGTGTAAACTGTGCTGCCATAGGCCTGAAGCTCCTGTTCTGTGGGAACGGCACTCGTGGGAACCTTTACTTGGCTCATCAAACAGAAGCCTGATACAACACAAGCTACCACATTCCAGGAACAGTTATGAGCACCAGACCTTCCTCAAGGGTACAGACACAGGTGGTTCCATGAAGCTCAGCCTGGGTGCTCAGTGTGCCAGTGATGCCCGGTGACCAGGCCCAGCGCCTCTGCTCCCTGAAGCTGCACATGGCTTGTGCATATCCAGCTCACTGCTTCTTTACCTGGAAGCCTCCCAAGTTCCCTCACTGTACCTCAGGTCTCATTATCCTAGGCCTGAGGCTGTGTGAAGGCTATTACTACTCCATGCACTGGCCCTTTGGGCCTTAAAGTCCTCTAAAGTCACCAGCATTCAGTCAATCACAGGGACGGTACCAGGTACCTGGTAGTACAGGTGCAAGGGAACAAAAGAGAGGTCACTGGATCATTTCTGTCCTCACAGAGCACACGGATGCCTTATGCACAAGAGTACATAAGGACCTCGTCCACAGAGCACGCAGAGCACATGGGGCCTTGTGCATATCCCCTCACAAACAGGTTGCATCAACAGGCTGTTTTCACCAAGACTGCCCTGCCCTTTCTTCCTGGTCATCCTGTCTTCTCACTTCGATAGAATAAGGAAATTGGCTTCCATTTTCCTATTATATACTTTATATCTTAGAGTAGTTTTAGGTTTCATCAAACTGATCAGCAGCACACAGTTCCCACTGCCATGACCCCACAAAGGCTCATCTGGTACACGGACTAACACAAACTGTGGTACCTTCAGCCTTGTGTGAAGCCACCTGGGTATCAGTCAGAGTACTGTGCTGTTCTCATCCCTGCCAGGGGTATGTACTGCTGTAGCTGCTTACCTGTCCAGCACTGGGGCCTGGTGCTCTGGGCTCATCTATCTGGCAGTGGCCACCCAGGACCCAGAGCCACTTGAGGATATGTGTGTTGCTGCTTCACAATTGTTTCTATCTGCATTTCCCTGAGTGCACAGGATAATGACGCAGTCTGGTTTTTTGAGCTTCTCCTTCAGGCACAGGACAAAGCTTGCCCTAACTGTGAGTTAATGGTGAGTGGGTGACTGGCTTCTGGGTCCATGGCAGCTTAGCTGTTTACAACCATTTCTATTAAGTGCTGCTCTGTTTCTTCATACACAGGCTTCACACCTGTGTGGTACCCAGTAAGGCGTGGTGTTCTCACCCTGTGACAGGTCCTATGCTGTGGACCTCAGAGGAAATCCTCTGTCTTGCCCAATATCTGTGAAGGTGGTGCTCACCTTTCCTGCATGGCCTCAGGGACCCTGGAGCTGAGAGCAGAGAGACCTACCTAGAATGCCAAGTTGACCTTGGTCAGAGCCCCCAAGAAGGAAATGTCCCTGTACCTGGAAGCTGACCTCCCCCATGTGTGCAGATGCCCCTTGCAGACAAGTTTGTCACCTCCACCTGCATACACCCAAAGCTCCTCTGCCCCATCTACTTCCTCCTCTCCTCTAGTCCCACCACACTGGACTCAGTTTTTTCATGCACCATTGGTGGCTGGTTCTCAAGGCATGCCCTTACTCTGACTGCTATCCCCTCCCCAGTCTTAGTAGAGCAACTCAGGGTTAGGACTGGGCCCCCTGATGGCCTCTCCAAGACCCTGGCTCCTACCCTATAAGCACCATTCTGGAGCCCAGTGTTCTGAAACTGGGCTGTGGCCAGGCTGTTGGGTGTGTCTGTGCAGCTGTAACAGAACAGTACAGACCAGGTAACTGGTAAAAAAAACATATTATTGGTCACAGTACTGGAGGCTAGAGTCAGGTCATGGGGCCAGCATCTTGGGAGGCCTTGCCTGTGTCCTTGCAGACCAGACGAGCAGAAGAGAAGCCACTCCGAAGCTGGAGTCCTTGTGACCAAAATGCCTCCTCAAAGGGCTAGGCTCTTCACACCCCCACCTCCAGCACTGCACAATGGGATTGAGTTTCCAGCATGTGGATTTGGGAGACACACTCAGATCACAGAGAAAATCCTCCTGCCTGAGTTCCTGGGCTTGTGGCCATCATTCCAGTTTCTGCCTGCCATTTCCTGGCCTCCTTTACCTGTGTCTCAAATCTTCCTCCACCTCATGTTTATGAAGGACTCTCATCACTAGATTTAGATCCAGCAGATAACCAGGGATCACTTCATGTCAACATCTTTAACATGATCACATTTGTGAAGCACCTCTTCCTATGGGTGAGCCCACAGGTTCTGATGGGGACATGGGTTCTCAGTGGACTGCGCTCCAAACCAGTCTCTCAAGCCACATGCTGGCCCTTCTCTCTTGCAAGGCTGACGGTACATTTTCAACATTGTCTGAGGGGTCTTTCAAAACTGTGCCTCACATCATGGACTGATCAGAGCCAGCTTCTGCTTAGTAGTCTGCACCTTCACGTAAGTGCCACTGCTAGGGGTGGTTCACTCAAGCTCAAGTGCTCAAAGTTCTCCCTGACAGCCTCTCTCCATGGTGGGCCTTCAGGTTTGCTTTATTCTCAGTTATTGGTCACAACCTTAGAGTATCACATCCATGCACCATTCATTCATCTACACACATACTCATTCATGAAATGAAAGAACAGAATTTCTCCTTATTACAAAAACCTCTAACCTACTCAAAAATAATCTATTCCCTGGGCTTTTCACAGCTCTTACTGCTGTTTCCTATCGTACTTACTGGCAGAGTAGGAAAGACAAATTATGAATTCTTTTTTCTCATTAAAATCTTCAAAGCTGTTGCTACCTCATTAAAGGAGGAGAGGTTGAGCTTCTTGGCGATGAACTTCTTCAGGTGCAGAACTGTTGCCTGGGCTGAACATCGAATCCATTTCCGCTTCAGGCCCCGGAGTTTACTGCTGTTGCATTCCAGACAGATGCTCACCTGGAGAGGGAAGGTGGGACGGTCAGGAGGGATCTACTGTCTATTCTTTGGAGTGCTGGCCTTTTGGAAATTGGAAGTCTGCTTTGCCTCAGTGTGGCAGAAGGGATTTCGTACCAGTCATTCTCTTAAAACATGCTTAGTGCCTAATGAGAAACACGCTCTGACCTATCAGCTGCCTCCCTGACCTACAGTAGCTTAGAACACTGAGTTCCTGGTGTTCTGCTCAAGGGCATTGAGCAGGGTGTGTGACGGAAGCAGACCCAGTGTGGCCTAGGCAGAGGAAAAGCCATGAGCACAACACTGGTCTGGCATCACATAGTGTACCTCCAATTAGTCACAATTCAGTGGAGTGAGCACAGACAGGGGGCCAGGATGGCAACAGGAAGTTAGCTAAAAGTTGCTGTAGGGTCCTAACAGCCACAGTTGCCCAGCAATGCAAAGGGGAACCTGCTTCTAAGGGTCAAGGCCCCATTCCAAGATACAGAGAGCCCCACTTCCATACACACAAGAGCCAACAGACAGCCTCTGGGAGCAGACACCATAAATGGCACACTCAGGCTCCCCAAAATTGATAAAAGAATTAACAAGGGAATGAATTGAAATACATATGTCTAAGATTACAAGAAATACAAAGGAGGAATTAAAAATGCAAGACTGGGTAAAACAGGCACAATAGATAATCAAACATGACATCTAAAAACAGTAAAGTAAACTCACTGGCTGAAGCTAAAAAGATGACACTCAAATGTCTGAACCACAGATCAGTCTCAGCTCAAGACAGCAACTTTTTGCAACATCACGTGAGGAACTTATCCATAAGCAGCACAGATATAGAGATACCAATTAAAGTGGAAAAGGAAGCTGACAAGGCACACAGACCTGCCCCAGGGGCTCAGAGAGAAGGGACAGAAGACGAGGGGCAGAATTCAGGAAATGGACGAAGGAGTCACCCAAACCCTCAGACTCAGGAAGCAAGAGAATCAAATGAACAAAAGTAAGCTCGCCCTCCAACTCAAAGGCTCCAGGAGCAATGGGAAGTGGCAGCAGACTCCATCAGGGAGGCAGCAGGGGAGAGTAGAGGGCTCTGCCCACAGGAACAGAAAATAGACCATCACTAAACCACACTCCAGAGTGACAATGGACCAAAGCCACTTGCAAGCACCCATGGAAAGACAGAGTCCCTGACGGAGGGAGAAGTGAGTACAGGAAGGACAGTGGAGCTGGACAGGACCAGGTGCAGACTTCTACTAACTCTGGGCTTTAGAATAGCAGACATAGAACTTATAACTTACAAACAAGTAGAAACAAAGGAGTGGTTAAAGAAAACTTCTCTGCCACCAACCCAACCTCATGCTAGAAAGCAAGGGAAACAGAAAAAAGGCACATGGGCCGTGTGAAGCAGAAGTCAGCTCAGCCTGAGCCAGGGCAGCTCACCATGAAGTGTCTGCCTGCCCAGCAAGCTGAGGCCCTGGTTTAACCCAGTACTGCAAACAACAACAACAAAAACCAGTTCATGAAAAGTGTGAATGACTTAACCAGTTAAAGAAAACTTCTAATTTGATTCTTTTAAGAGTCTAGCAGACACTATGAAAAGTGTCACAGTTAAGATATTAACAAGTTGAAACACCAGCCTTAGATTAATATGAGATAAGGCAGACCTTAATGAAATTCCCTAAGGATGGAAGTGTCTCTAAATGTGCATGTGCCTAGTGACATACTCACATCCCCACTTCTCTCAACCACTTAAGTCACCTCCCCAGGTGCATACAACATGGATGCAGGTGCCACAAGGCCACAGTTTGGTCTAGTCTGTGAGGTGTATTGGGCCACACTCAGCACTAGCTAGAGGAAGGGGCTGATCAAGGTCAGCCCAGACACCCAGGGGTGGGGAGGCCCGAGGGCACCTATGTGCACAGTACTGTCCTGTGTGTGTAGCAGGGACAGCATGACGCACTTATTCCACAGGTCCCAGGGTCTAAGCCATCAGTGAAACATGACTGGGTGGCTGTGGAACTTCCCAAGGATGGAGCTGGATGCACACTCTTACTGGAGCGTGGGACACCGCAGTGGCTGCCTGCAGCAGTTAGAGCTCTGGTGAGAGCAGCCCACCAGGCCAGAGCCTGGCCTGTCTCATTTGCCCCCAGAGAAGGACAGAGAATGGAGCCCAAGCCCATCACGATGGCTACGTAAGAGGTCACTGATACAGTCCTTTCCCCATCTAGGTGCTGCCACCCAAATTCCAAAGTGCATGTGGGAGTCTAAAACCATAGAGTCAGTGAGCTGGTTACAGGCAGGCGGCCCACAGAGAATCCTATCAGCAGTCAGGACTGTTCAAGGAACTCGGCAGCTGGTTCATACCAGGACCCCAAGGTCACCAGCAGTTTACTCAGGCCTCCTGCTCTCCCTGGCTCTGAGACCTTGGGAGGCCTACTCCATGCTCCCTGACATCTTCCTGCCAAGCAGCACCAGCAAGGTCATCAGAGGGAGAATGTCTCCTCAGAGGCCAGTGTAGCAGACAGCATCCAGCTACCGACATGCTGCCAGTGCTGGCCTGGAAAGTGGAGGTGGGTGAACAGCACAAGGTGGGTGCTTTGGAAAGGCCTGTTTGGGTAGAGAATGAGAGTAACTCAAATTTTCAAATCCAGGAACAAAGGCAGCCAGGCAAGGCTCTGAGCTAGATAAGCTTGAGAAAAAGGGAAGCTATAAAGGAATGGGAACTATCAGGGACTAGAATTCTGAGCACTCTGAAAAGGCAGATGGGATTAACAGAAAGGCTGACCAGGAGGCAAAGGCACTCCCATCTGTACCCGACTTCAGTTTAGTGGAAATGACTGTAAGAGCCATGGAGAGGGGTGGGCCTGGGGGGCTGGGGCAGAGCAGAGAGGTAGCACCAGGGTCAAAGTCAGCTAGAATGCTCTGAGGCCGCACACTGGCTGTCTGAAACATTAATACCCCATACCCTAAGACATTGAGGCACTAGCACAGGGCCTTTGTGGCAGAAGACCCACCCCCAACAATGCTGGTAGCCATGCCCGTTGGTACTGGCCAGGCTCCTGGGGCCCTGTCCAAAGCCTCTCTCCTGAGGAAGCAGTTCAGAAGAGAGAACCATGACAGGAGCCACCTGCCTGCCACCCACACCATTCTGAAAGAAGTCAGGCTCTGAAAAGAGACCTCAGGTTAAACACACACAGCTTATGTGCTAGAGAATGAAACAGCTGTGATGCAAAGTATATCTGAAGGTTTAGCCCAGACATACTTGACTGTGAGCAAGGGCAAAAGAGGAGGATGAAGCTGAGTGGAGCAGAACTGCAGAGCAGAAGGAAGGCGTTCTCAAGCAACAGTGAGGGAAAACAACCCAGGGGGATTCCCAGGTATCTGTGACCAAGGGAGTGTGATGCAGCTCCAGTTCTGGAGTGGGAGATGCAGGTACCTGGAGAGGACAAGTAGAGGATTTCCACAGAAACAGCAGCATAATCACCTTGTTCCAGAAAGTGGAGGAAAAAAGCCCTTGTCAATACTTTTTAGAGGATGTTATTCTGAGTTAATAAGTTTGGTCTACTTTTGTGCTGCTAAGCAATCCATTAAACTTGGCTCCCCAGTGAGACCATGTGGCTGACCCGCTGGCTAAGCCTGTTCAGAAAGATGGGAAGAGGGCAGAGGGGTGAGCACAACCTGAGGGTCCAGAGGCCACTCTCAGGGGGACCCTTTCCAACACCCTGATGGACAAAATACCAAAGCCCAGCATGGCTCCAGAGTGGTCAGGACCTTCCTCCATCATGTGCCAGTAGATGCCCCCTCATTCCAACAGAGTCCAGATGAGGTGCAAGCTGGGAACACACACACAGACTGCTGGCTTGTCCTTCTTTCATTGGTTTTCATTTTCTGATTCTAACACTGAGTGTTAAAATGACATAATCCAGCCAATTTATCTGTGTGATTTAGGACTGTTTATCTTAAAAGTTACAAGGAAATATTATTCTACATCTATGCAAATTATCCAAATGAAGGGACAGTAACAACTATATTGACTACCTATGTACCTGCTCTGAAATGATGGAAGAACACAAAACAGAACCCACAAAAGAGGAAGGCAAAGGACAACTCCAACAATGGGTTAAAAAAAAAAAAAAAAAAAAAACCAAAAGCCCAGAAAAACTGTAAAATTTTTTGATAAATCTACACAATTACTAGTATTATGTCAAAACATTTATAAGTGACAATTCCTAGAATAACAGTGACAGGAAGTAAAATCAAAATTATAACAGTCTGGAACAAAAGCTTAGATGAATTAAGATGTAAATTTAAACATACTTGAAAATTTAAGACCAGCTACTATGTGAATAAAAAGATGTAAAATTTCCAAACTACTGAAGGAGAAAGAAGAGATCAAAGCCTGACAGAAGGCTCATAGGGAAAGGGAAAAAATGCAAGCAAGAATAAAACAGCAGTTACCTCAATAAAGACAAGTGTGCTGAACCACATTTAAAACAGGACACAAAAACTAGCACCACATACCCAAACACAGGACACAGAAAGGTCCAAACAGAAGCTGAGGGCAGCAGCAACTCCAGAGCCAGATGAACCAGGACTAAGAGTCCAGGAAAAGCAAAGACCTCACACTGGGAAAGGCACAGCTCAGCAAAACTGCAGAACAACCACGAGCCTGCACAGCCCACAGCAAGCAGACAGGAAACAATGAGGGATCATAGAAGGAGATGGATGGCACTTCACCAGAGAAGACAGGTGCAAACCCCTGCACCAACACCTCCCTGGCCTGCCTGCATGCCTCCCTGTCCATCCAACCAGCCTAACACTGCCATGCGCTTCAACTGTACAGGATTTGACCCTCTCAGACATCACCACCCCCCATGTCGCAGGTGGGTAAACTGAAGCTCAGAGTCACAGCTTGCAAAGGTCACATGCTGGCTATTGGCAGAGTCAGGAAGTAAGCCGATGGGCCTGAAGGGCCCATGTGCTTAACCATCTCACGAACAGCCAATGTCAGGAAGAACAGGTTTGACCCATAGACCCAGGTATGTGTGAGGACATAGGTAGGAAGACTGTGGCCTGAGGCCAGTCCCAGAAAAAAATGCAAGACTACCTGAAAAATAAAGTAAAAAAGGGCTGGGGATGTGGCTCAAGTGGTAGAGTGCCTGTCTAGCAAGTACAAGGTTGTGAATTCAAAACCTAGTACCACCAAAAAATAAACAAACGAACCAAAAAGGCTGGGAGCACAGCTCAAGTGGTAAAGCATTTGTCAGGCATGCATGAGGCCCTAGATTCAATCCCTTAGTACTGCCAGGAAAAAAAAAAAAGGAAGTTCTGTAGGCAGAGGCAGGGAATTTTATCAAATCCTCTACAGTGCCTCTGTGATAGTCTAGTTTACTTTTTCACCTGGTAACATGGTGAATGAAAAAGGGGCAGTCCTTAACACTGCATGCTTACTTTCCTTCACTGTGCTGCTGAGTCCCTCTCACATTGTGTTTGCACATGCACAGAAAAGCATCCAGCAGAGAAGGCACCGAACTATGAATGATGAAAACCTGTATGTGTGGGGGGCGGGGGGGCAGAGGAGTGGCTGAAAAGACCAAGACCTGAGGTGGCCTGTAGTTTTTTGTTTGAAATGCTTTATAGTCAGCACATTTTGTTTTGGTAATTTAAAAGAAGAAAGAAAAATAAAGTGAGTTCAGAGAAAACCCAGGGGTGTTTGACTTTTAGGGTTTCATGAGGTACTGCAGTATGGCAGCACCCAAGCCCACCAACATTGGCCCAGAAAACTCACAGAGGAGGCATCCCCACCTGCTCGTCGCTTCTGTGATAATCGTTGTCCTCTTCCTGCTTCTCTTCTGCTGTCTCTTTGTTTGAACTGTCATCTGCTTTGGTTTCACCTTTTAGCACAAACAGAAAATATCGTACAGATTGAGAGTCCCTAATCCAAAATGTTCTAAAACACACAACTTCATGAGCTAAAGGTGGAAACTTCCACAACTGACCCCATGTGACAGGCTGCAGTAAAGGGCAGGCAATCTAAGAATGCTGCATAAACTTACCTTTGGGGCCATGTATACAAGGGCTTGTGGAACGTAAGAGACTTTATGTTTAGACTGAAATTCCACAAGTATCTCACTGCGTATGTGCAAATGTTCCATAAATTGGAAATGCTTCTGGACCTCCATTTTGGATGACAGATACTTAATCCCTATTATGAAATCCCATTACACTGTTTTAAAAACTCCACAGTATACTCAAAATGATGCTGACTTTCACTCTAGATCTTAGTGGGAGAAAAACCATTCTCCAAGGTCTGCTGAATACCACCCTCCTCTGTGGGGTCTCCCTACAACCTCAGTGGCAAAGTGAGTTTTGGGCATGTGTCTAGGGGGCTTGGAAAATGAAGAGTAAATGAAACCTGCAGGAGGGGTAGAGGCAGCTCCCAGGGCCACTAAGCACTCACTGCAACAGCATTCTGAACACCTGGCTTTCAGAACCTGATCACTCTCTTAAACATGCAGCCATGACTGGATCCAGATTGCCAGACATTCCTCCCAGCCTCCCTCTACCCCAACCCTGCAGCCTGTCCTGTCTTCCCTGCCGCCCTGAGTGCTGGTTCTTCTCAGGTTGTTAGGAGTATGCAGGATGGTCTGGAGGATTCTTAGGAATGTGTATGGTCCACCACAAAAAAGCAGGCCTCAAAGATTGGTATAATTTGTGAAACTTACAATGTTAAAAGCACTATTAACTTTATGCTCAAACCAAATTGTGATTTTTGCCACTTTATCATAAAGCAAGCCAAGTTAAAAATCTCATCTTAGGAAATCCAACTGTCAGTACTTCTTTCTAGGCCCTCTGCCCCCTGACTCCTGCCTTCCACCCTCCCCCACCCAACCTGCAGGCACTTTGTGGCAGCTTCTGCTCTCCACCCTGCAGTGTACCAGGAGTGATGGCGAGCGTTCCCAGCACCCACCAGGGCCTCGTCACTTACGGCGAACCACTAAGCAGGGCTCAAGACACATGGCTGTGAGTGACAGCTCGATATGTGAGCTTCTGAACTCCACAGCTACTCACCATTTCGGGGATCTAAATGTTGTTTCGTGGAGCATGCCTCCCCCTTGATGTCACCCGGCACCTCCATGCCCAGCTTGTGATAGAATTCCCTCTGCTTCCTCATTTCCGCTATTGAAAATTAATAGATAGTCTTTAATCTCAGTAGGCAAGGAATTACAGTAAAACTTCATAAACACCACATTAGGAAGTTGCACCTGTGGGCTGTGAAGTTTAAAGACTGCGACTGGTAAGAAAGTAATAGTTGTAAATGCGGCATGTGAGTCTAACTCGGTATCTGAGACCCACGCTGTAGGCCTGTGGGAACAGTGGAGCAAGATAGTGTGTGAAGACTTGGTGCAGCCAGACAGGCTCTGGAGCCCCCAGGACGCCGCACCATGACTGTGACCCCAACCTCCTCAGCTGCCTTTGAAGTCCTGCAGCTAACTGTCACCTGCAGTGAGACCGACGCTAAGGGAGGCAGCTCCAGTGACCCCTCAGATATCACCACTGACAGTATGGCTGCCACTGGACTCTTGTCTTGCACACCATTTGGGTATGGGTGGCTTAGTGACCCAAATGTGCTCTCTGGTGCTGCCACTGTCCCTGGGGCCATGGCCTCCACCAAGGAGTGCAGAAGAGTTCTCACCAGGCTGAGTTTGGGGAGGTGTCAGGACAAGGACAGTCCCAGGGAAATATTCTGGAAGCTCATGCCTCTGTGCTGAGGTTACTTGGTCCTCACAGTCTGAGGGCTAGATGCCCTCTGCTGGGCACTGGATGAAGCCTGCCCCCTGGTGTCTGTGGCCAGCAGCCCTGGAGGAAGTTTCTTCCCAAAGACAGGCAACCAGTCAAGAAGCTGCCCCCGTCCCCTGGTTACCATGCCTTTTCTGGATCAATGGCCAACAAGGCAGTTTCATCTTTCCTCATGTGGTCAGCACAAGGTCCCTGCCAGCTGGATTAGAGGGACCCTCTAAGCAAGCCATCAACCTGACCCCTCTGGGTTAGGCAGAAGGACCAGGCCGAAACCTTACACAGTGCAGGTCCCCAGTGTACACCAGCTTCTTGTCAGACTCTCCTACAGAGGTCAAGGTTGCCATGAATACTTGCAGCTCTGCACAAAAGGTGCCTACTGCCACTACCACCAATGGAGCTGACAGGCAAGGCAAATCCAACTCTGGGACCAGAGTAGGGGTCATTCACCCCACAGAATCCTACGCAGACACTGAAAACTGTGGCGCAGGCATATTTATTGCCAAGGAGCAGCAGTCACGCTGCATAGTCACAGAAAAGTCAGACTAAGTAAAACAAAACTGGCTCAGGGCCCACCAATGTAACACCATCTAAGAAACCACAGGACCATCTGGAGACATTGATGCAGAAAAGCATCTATCCGAGACCCCACAGCTGCTCCCATGAAACGCTTGGCCATCTGAGTCAGCCTGATGAGGTGTCCACTGGAGCCCATGTGGATGCACACAAAGAGCAAGCCAGGCTCTGCTCATTCCAGTCCACTCAGCACCATGCTGGGTCCCAGCCAGCTGCAGGTTCTCCTTATGAAGAAGCAAAGTGAACATTACAGGCTCTGTGACACAAGGGTGCAAATGAGTTCTGATGGGAGCTTGGTAACAGGAGAAAAGCAAATTTCCACAGCTTTTTAATTGATGGAATTCAAAATACAGTAGGTTTTTTTTTTTGTAATAAAGGTCTACTGATAAGGAAAACGAATCCTTTTGGGGGATATCACTGGTTCAATTGGAGTTATAAGTTAGTGTTCCTTATTGTCAAAACTGGTTGAACATGGTCACCCGCTGACCTTCATCTGTCATGAGATTTTATGTACTTCATCTTTGAAAATGTCTTTTCACACACAAATGCCAACATCAGTCTCAAGCTTAACTAGGGGAGTAGTTACATAGTTGCAGCCATGGACTCTGAAATTTTCCTGGAGGTATTTGCCTCTTGACACTCAGCTGCGTACCCATCAATCACTTCCAAATGCAGGTCAGGTGGGGTTCCTCAGCTGCACATTTCAACAGATTCTAAAATACGGAATTTCCTTCGCACTTCTGTATCCAAAAACACCATAGGATCAGTAGTTATAGCCTGGAAAACACATCTTCACAAATCTGTGGAGGAATGCAGACCTTGCCTCTCTGACTTCTGACAGCACTGGATATCAGCAGTGTTTGCCCAAGGCCCATGGGTTAAAGGCTTGGTCCCCAGGATGGTACTGCTAGGAGCCAGCAGAACCTTTAAGAGATGGGGCCCAACAGGAAATCTTCAGGCCACCAGAGGTGTGTTCTCCAAGGGGTCTGTAGGACTCCAGGCCCTTCCCTTTTCTCTTTTGCTTCCTGATATCAGGCAAGCAGCTTTGCTTCAGTACACATTCCTGCCACGATGTGCTTCCTCACATGGTCCACAGCCATGGGGCCAAAAGACAATGGACTGAAATCTCCAAAACTGTGAGCCCAAATAAGCCTTTCCTCTCTATAAGTTGATTATCTCAGGTATGTTGTTATAGTAGTGGAAAGCTAACACAAGCAGCTTGACATTGTTTGTGATCTGAGCAACATTAATTGTCTAAATGATTTTCCTGCAATGTAAGTTTTTCATGTAAGTATTGTTTTGCCTTAAAATACTAGGTTGAAGTTGGGCACCAATGGCTTATACCTGTAATCCTAGCTACTCAGGAGGATTGAGGTTCGAAGTGACCCCTGGACAAACAGTTCACAAGATCTTATCTTGAAAAAAACCTATCTCACACACACACACACACACACACACACACACACACACACAGGGCTGACAGAGTGGCTCAAGTGGTAAGAGTAAGCAGTCTAGCAAGCATGAGGCCCTGAGTTCAAACCCCAGTACTGCCAAATATATATATTTAAATTCACTTAGAAATACTACCGTATCTTTAGTGAAAGTTAATCTGCAAAGCCATTCAGGGTCTGGCAACAGTGGTTAAAGGTGCTGCTTCATTCAGAAAATGCTTTCATTGAGAAAAATGCCCATCTCTGTCCTTAGCTCAAAGAAACATGCATCCACTTCACCTTGCCAAGTCATGGAATGCATGTGGTGGAGAAGCCAGGATGTTCAGCTTCTAACTGTCAGAAATTCAGAGAGCTGTGTTATGGCCAGGGAGTCTACCAAAGACAGCAGTGATTTCATTCCATTCAACTATTTTCTGCAAAGTACCTGCTGGTGAATAACATAATAAGCTTCAAAACCTTACACTTCTGCCAGCTTTGCTATCTGTCCAGCCAAATCTTTTGTTTGGTACTTGTGCTTGCTAGGCAGGTGCTCTACCACTTGAGCCACAACCCTAGCCCTTTTTGTATTT
This sequence comes from Castor canadensis, assembly GCF_047511655.1. Taxonomy (NCBI): domain Eukaryota; kingdom Metazoa; phylum Chordata; class Mammalia; order Rodentia; family Castoridae; genus Castor; species Castor canadensis. Next base: position 155,100,079 of record NC_133394.1, read on the forward strand.
GTTATTTTTGGGATAGAGTTTTGTATTTATGCCCGGGCCTGCCTGGACCACACTCCTCCTATTTACACTTCCCACCTAGCTGAGATGACAGGCACACCCAGCTATTGGTTGAGATGGGGGTCTCACTAACTTTCTGCATGGGCTACTCTCAAACCATGATTTTCCTGATCTCTTCCCTCCAAATAGCTGGAATTACAGGTATGAGCCACCATATGCCTAGCAACCCAGCCAGGTTTTTCTCTCTAGCATACATTTTTGACTCCACTGGCTATGACATGTCCTAGCAGGTGCCACACCAGGCTCCAGGAGAGCCCCTCCCAGAGGCCATTCTCCAGCACTTCGGTTCGGCACTGACAGCACCCACAGTGAACTCAGTCATCACCTTGCTGCTGACTGCTAGGCTGCTTCCATCGTCCTTGGTCTCTCAGCCATTCTAACCCAGAGGCTAAGAGGCTGAAGCAAGTAGATGTTCTCTAGATGTACGATTTCAGTTGCTTTAGCTGATTCACATTAGTGTTTGCTGACACATGAGCTGGTCAGAAGCTTACTTTCTAGCCTTGTTCTGTTTTTCACTTTTTTCTAGATACTGCCTTCCTATGGGCTGGGAACACTGGTGTGTTTGTGTCTGCACTGTCCACAGCATCACTGCAAGATGAGCACAGTGCTTTGCCAACTAGTGGTGACAGCTAACAGCAAGACAGCCCAGCACCTGAGCTCCACTCTTCTCCCCTCCTTGTTTTGGCATGGAGTCTTCACAGAGTAAGGCTGCAGGCACTCAGAAGCTGCCAGATTATACAAGGGCTGAGGCAAATACCTTGGAGGGTGAAGAAATAAGACGACCACTAATGAGCATGGCTGTGTTTCAACGAAACTTTTTATTGGAGGGCGGGAAGCATTTGAGACAGGGTCTCTTTATGTAGCCTGGATTAGCCTTGAACTTGTGATCCTCCAGCCTCAGCCTCCCAAGTGCTGCAATTATAGGTATGTGCCACCATGCTTGGCTTCCAATAAGACTGTTTATGTACTGTGAAATTTCAGTTCATATAATTTTCATTTCACAAAATATTATTTCAATTTTATTTATGTAACTATATAGCACATAGTTTGAGTTCATCTGCTATATGGAGACAGGGGAAAGGTCAGCTAGAGCCTATGGGATATGGTGAGCTAACTCCTATTCCAGTCAGCACAAGGAGAAATAAAGGAGATAAAAATGTAGATACCTTTTGGCCTAGCAATTCTACTTCCACAACAAAGCCAACAGATACTTTAACTCATACTCACACATGCTTTTATTAAAAAGCAATTAAGGGGTTGGAGATTTAGCTCAGTGGAAGAGCGCTTGCCTGGCAAGTGTAAGGCCCTGAGTTCGGTCCCCAGCACCGGAAAAAAAAAAGGAAAAAAAAAAAAAAAAAAGCAATTAAATACCCACCAGAAGAGGGCTAGTAAGTAAACTGCAAGGATTATCTACACCGCCAGTCATGTGCATGGACATGGCAAGCCCCTAGCAGTGTGGGAGAAAATCAGCAAGGTGGTGGTGTGGCATTAAATAGTGGGCACCCTGATAAACTTTGTAGATATGGAAATTACCTCTGGGAAGACAGGTTTTTAAATATTACACATACAAAAAGAAACAACTAAAAATGAACCTCCCACCTCTCATCTACAAGGGAACAGAAGAACCCAGTCAGCAGCCACCACTGGTTCCACAAGCGCAAGACGGAGACTGTAGAGGAAGCCAGTCACCCGGTGGCTGAGTGAAGTCAAAGCCCAGAGGGGCTGAAGCCATGCTGGTTTTCTGCAAGAATTAAACTTGGGACCTCAAGGGTTGATGCTCTGTCTCACCACAGCACCGTTGTGGTTAAAACATGTCCTAGGCTACCTGGAGGCCCAGCAAGAGGACTCTGGCTTGAGAAATGAGGTTTATAAATGTTGCTACAATAAAGAAAGCAAAGAAATCACAGACAGCCACACTGTGGGTCTCAGAGCCAGAATGAACCTTCTAAAGAGCAACAAGTTGCTAAAGCTGGAGTGCTTGAGTGAACACCTGCCTCAATAGGCACAGGCCACTCTGAGAACTCTGCAGGGCATCGCAGCAGGAAAGCAGTGTGTGAGTGTGAGTTTAGAATCCCTGGACTCTTGGCTTCTTCAACCTCCAAGTGGAGTCAACTGCAACCAAGCTGGACAGGAGCCATTGTGATGAGGAAGAGGACAGGAGCTTGGTGTGATGAGGACAAGAACTCAGTGTGGTGAGGACAGGAACTTGGTGTGTTATGGACAGGAGCTCAGTGTGGTGAGGATGAGGATAAGAGCAAACAAGGTAACCAAGCCAGACACTCTTCTATCTGCACTACTTCCTTCACCTATAACAACTCCAGGACAGAGCAACACTGAGCACCCAGCACACAGGCTGTGGTCTCAGGACAGCACTGCCTACCAGGCACTGAGAAGCCCTGTGGAAAGATCTGGTTGGCTCTGAGTTGGGAGCCACAGCCACCCAGGACTACCAGGGGTGTCACAGGGATGCCCACCAATGTGAGATGCCAGATGGCTACAGGACAGAGAAGATTCAAGCTTCAGAAGGCCAACAAAGGCAAGGAACTGAGAGCACAGGACCACAGCGGCTGGTGAGGATAGGAAGCAATCTGATGCCATGAGGTCCTTCCATGTAGCTTGGAATGACAGGCACATCCATCATGCCCAGCTATTGGTTGAGATGGGGTCTTAAAAACTATCTGCAGGGCTGGCCTCAAACCATGATCTTCCTGATTGCAGCCTCCCAAGTACCTAAGATTATAGACTTGAGCCACTGGCAGCTGGCTGGCAAGCATTTTTAAAAGAATCCTTGTTTCTGGGACACGAACTACAGCACCACAGATGAAACACCACAAGGTGTGGGGAGCAGTCGGAATCAACTGCACCTGCCAATGCACACGGGGTTCCTCACTCACTGGCCCTGTATGAGTATAAAACTATCACAAATGTCTCTTAAGGTCTTAGCATTTTATTTTAAGGACTTCTTTGCCCTTTCCCAGGACTAAAACAGTCTACATGTGCTGGAAAGACAATGGTGAACCCAGAGTAAGAGCAGAGATATGTGAGGTGGGGATGTGCAGAGGGAGGGGCTTCAGTTCAGCTTTGGCCCAGGGCTGAGCAGCAGCTGGACTCACCTTCCTGAAGGCCCGGCACCAACTTGTAAACAATGTCCTGCATGGTCCTGTCATGACTGCAGAGAGACAGAACAGGGGGTCAGCTGGGATCTCAGTCCTGAAACGCTCCACATTTTTCTAACTTCTGAATCACTACTTGCAGTTTTGGTGGGATTTTCCTTCTACTTTGCATGAAAAAAAGTTTGTGCTATAAAAAATTATCTATGACTTGAAATGATACATCATTTAGTTTAGGTTCTAGCTGCTTATGAACACTTCAAATAAAGTCTGTCTGGAACCAGGGCCCACAGCCTGCTGGACACAGGGTTAGTTCACAGGACCCCTCTCTCTCAGGACAGTAGTCACCAGGCATGTGGCAACTTACACCTCCCACCCATGGTCTGCTGGACTTTCTGTGGTCATTCTGATCTACCTACAAAGGTTCTCTGAGAAGGTACAGAAGCACCATATCTAAATATAGTTCCTACTCTGATTTGCTATTCTTAAACATAAGCTACAATTATATCCAAGTAACTGTTTTCTTTTCTTGGGTAAAGTGTCATAGGATTTTAGTTTTCAAATCAATGTTAAATTTTAAACATACATAAGAAAACTCTATGTATCAAAATAACTGACATGATTACATTTCTCAAAATTCATAGACATCTAGCCCTCCAGAGCCCAGCAGAGCAGCCTCTAATGGAAAACAATCCTGTTGGAATCATAGCTGTCCAGGTGCTGCAAGACCATGACTTGCTGTCTCCACCAACTTTCTATGCTCTGGTGGCTCTCAGCTGTGAAGCCCAGCATGGTGTGGAGCCACACAGAGCTCCCCAAAACCTCCTTACCACCACTCACAGGTGTGGTCCACACACACCACGACCAGGTCGCACGTACTCATAGCTCCTACTATACCTGCCTGGCTTCCATTAGAACTCACCAATCCCCAAGGCCATGCTGGGTGGAACAGATGACCACATAGCTTCATACCTGGCTTGAGTGACAAGGCCAGGTCTCACCAACCTGACTGGGTTGGGGAGCTAGGAAGTACGGGTAGGGGATGAGCGGGACCATTGTTTCCTCTAGCAGCCCCTTGAAGTGGAGCCATCTCTATGGAGAATGCATGCACTCCGGGCTGAAACCATCCTTCCTTCGTTCCCAGCATGCTCTCCACTAGGCCCTTCAGGCCCAGGGCCAGCACCTGCCCAGGGCAGGTCTCATGCCACCACATGTCCCACATCACTCACCCCAAAGTCCTAGAAATGGATATTTCAAGCCAAGAAAACTGCACCATACCCAGGCCTGTACTTCATGCTGCGGGGCCACAGGCTGCCCTGCCTTGCTCTGAGAATAGAGAATCTGGCAGGAAGCAGGGGCAAAGTTGCCAGCCAAGCAGTTCTAGGCAGAGCCTGGACACAGCTAGTGGGAGAGGGGCTAGGAGCCCCCAGAGGCCCAGAACACATGACAAGGGAGCATCTCCACCCAGCTCACAGCCACTGCAGCACTGTGTAGAAAGAAACTAACACCAGATGCAGGTCAGCCCCTGTTGACCCAAGCCCCCCATGCTCAATCCCCAGTCCTCACCCCTCCACCTGGCGCCACACCTGCCTCCCATTCTCTCCTCATGCCAGTGTGACAGCCTAAGACTGTGATGAAAGTCTGTCCCCAAGATAGCCCTCCCTGCTCAGCCTGGGGCATAACAAACTCCAACAGCCTGGAGAGAGAGGTGGCCTCCTCAGGCTCATGCCCTGGGACCACATGAAGCCCCTGCCACCAGCAGTCCATGTGGTGAAACTCTCCCTAGCTCTGCAACACCACACTCCAGACAAAAAGCAGGTGATGCAGCCTGCCCACAACCAGGACATGCTAGGACCTCCAAACAGGTAGTAGAGCAGAACACTAAGATGGGTGGCACCCACAGAGCAATCCCAACAACCAGTCAGTGCATTGGAAGGTAAGCTCAGAGAAAACCAGGGTAGGAGGGTAAGGTTCCCTATAGTCACCATGTTGGAAAAACTAAAACCTCGCACTGGCCAGAACACAGCCTAAGAAGTTGCCCATATGTGGTTCAGGAGCTAGCAGGAAGACAGACAGAAGTTCCTTATGCCAGATATCCCTCATATACCCTGCACATGGGACATAGCAGAAGAGCTCAGGAAGAAAAACCAGTGGATGCCTCCAGACGTCTTCACGGAACAAAAGGACCATGGAACCCTCCCAGGGACAATGTGAATGGGTGATTTGTCAAAGGACCAGGCACACAGAAAGCGCATGCTGTTCCCAGAGTCGAGAGCTTGAAGAATAGTGGGACCCAGCAGTGCTGTCTGGGAAGCTGCAGGGGCTTCTGAGGATGGCAGCTGCTGCCTGGCCAGGACCTGAAGTTGCCCAGGTATGTGAAACCCATGTATGTAACATGCTGTGCAAGTCTCTTCCTTCAACTAGTTCTAGACTTGTCTCTGAACCCCTTATGTCATGTGGTGGGTATTTCATTTCCTTCAGAGTGACCCTCAAAATCTAAAACTTTGCCCACTGGCCCCCCTCATCTCCTTGACCTAACCCAGTCCAAGGTGGTTACTCCTGCAGAAAGGCAGATCTGGTACATCTTCCAATTTAGGAAAACTCATGAGGTTCCACTTGGTCTCAAGATCCCTCAAGTGACCTGGACAGGTGCTGCTGGACATCCACTGGCATGGCCCTGGCCACCTACAGTTTGATGAATGGGCAGCCTAGAGCAGAGGGGCTACTACTGCCATGTAGCTGCACTGGGCACCATGTCTGGTAAGCCCTCAACTTGCACACGACACTCACCCAATGTACTGCAGTGGATGGCTCTGATGGATCACGATCCTGCATGTGGGGCAGGTGTTGTTCTCCTCCAGGTACTTTACCAGGCAGCTCCTGCAGACTGTCCAAAGGGCAGCAAGTGAGAGCAAACTCAGAAGAGAGACGTCAGCCACACATGAAGCCAGCTGAACCTCAGAGAGCTAAGGGGACACTTGCATGGTAACCTCCTCTACGCAGTTCCTAGCTCCTGAAAGAAAGTACCTGCCTTTGGGTTGCCCTGCAAAAAGAAGCACTGCACTATGTGGTGGCAGGCCCACTCCAGACACCTGCATGAGGGACTGAGTGAGGAGGAAACAGAAGGAGCAGCAGTCAAAGGCCGGAGACTTGCTGGAGATCATCAGAATACAGCAAATGTTTAAAACTTTTGTAAATTGGCCTACAGCATCACAATGTCTTGTACAATAAAACCAGATAAAATTCAATGAGAATTGCTTGACATAAAACTATGCCACCAGTTTCTAACAACACAATTAACTTTAACATAAAAATTCTATGAAAGTGACAAGTATTTTCTAAAGAGAAACTACAGGATCCAAAGTCAGTTGTGTTGAGAGTCTTTACTTTAATGAGCTGCTCCCTGGTGGTTACCAGATGTGCTGTTTGTTGCCTCTGTGATGCCTCCAGGTGATCCATACAGGACACCTGCCTTCAGGTGAGACAGAAAAATCCCATCCCACCTGGCAGGTGGAATAGAGAACCAGGTGCCAGGAGTTAACCAGCAAATCTCTGTCTGAACATGTAAGGACTTCATTTGAGAATTTAAAACACAGGCATCTCCCTGCTAGAAGTGAACATGGCTGTTCCCCAGTGGCTGACCTCACCAACACTCAGAACATTCAGGTTTCCTGAGTGGAACCTTGCTCTAGGGAAGTCACCTATGGCATCTTTAGTGTGAGGTAATTTTTTTGACCTCTGGCTTGCACCTGAGCCAAAAGCTTTTGGAAAATCACAGCCAAAGTTCTGAGGAGCATGTTGCAGCAGTCCCAACAACCATCTGGATCCACCCACTGCAGTGCAGGGCCACAATACTCACATGTGTGCAGACACTCGGTCACTGTGGTCGCATCGATGAGGTAGCCGCTGCACAGGCGGCAGGTGATGTGGGCATTTATGTCCCAGAGCTTAATCTTCCTGGTCAACATCTTTGGCTTCTACAAAAGAAACACACGTGAACTAATTAACATTTCAACTGCTCTGTGTTTCTTTCACCAACAGCTCAGCCTTGATAATGTCCTCCAGGGATGGCATGGCACACGCTGAAGCCTCCTGGCTGTGGACTGAGTCCACTTCTCCATCCAGAAGGCATAGTGAACAACCAATGGTGATACTGCAGTGATACTGGGACAGGAAGTTATAGTCAGTGGGGTTGTGTGATGAGGAGACCTTCCCACCAGCAAACTGCAGCCAGTGAGACCTAGCTTCTCTTTGTTCCTGACGCCCTTCTTCCTCTCCTGCTCAGAGCTGGTGAGGTGATGGATGTAGGCAGGGAGGGTTTATAAGGCAGAATGGAGACAGGATGGGGCCCAGGAGGCCTGGAGCAGAGCAACCCTACTTGCTTGCAACTCTCCATGTAGCTACAAGGGAGTCTGCATTATGACGGCAAAGAAGGAAGGAGGAAAAGGGGCAGGGCTGCTGGGATATCAGTCCGGCACACACAACCTGGAGACCCTGAGACCCCTGCAGCATCTAGGCAGCAGGTGCTCTCTGGTTACTTGATGCTGGGATTTCAGGGCCTCACTGTGTGTCTGCCACAGCTCCGTGAGCACAGAGGACTCCTCAGTCTTTCTCCTGAGACCAACATGATGCTGACCCTGGGCCTCCTTCCCTGAGGGGCCTCTCTGTCCATCTGCTTGTCTCCTCCCCCACTACCCTCGGCTCTGTCCATGGGACACAGGAACAGGAACCCATCCTGACCTCTCAGCTAGGTACACAGGCTGACCCAGAACATAGGACAGCAGGCTGCAGTGGTAGGTGGAGGAAGAGCTGAGTTGAGGACCCACAATCGGTCATTATCCTGTCCACCAGGACCTGCAGACTCCAGGAAGACACAGAGCCCCAAAGGAGACTGAGGTCCTGTAGGATTGGCCCTGTCCCCAGCCAGTTTGATCTGGATCTGCCACATGGCCTTTGAGCATGGAAACTGAGGGCCAGGCCCTCATTCTACTTTACCATTCAAATGCTATATGAGAAGGCCATGGTTAAAAGTGTCCACTCAGCAGCATAGGAAACCAGCTGGTGGCACTTTCATCACCCAGTTACTCATCAGAACTCTGCTGAGCTCCAGGCCCACCAACTGCCCCTTGGTGCAGCATGATTATCTCACTGCCCCTCAGACATGACAGCGTGCCAAGCATGGCCATGGAGCCCCAGTGAGGCCCATTCCTGACCTTTCTACCCCTACCAATCACATACCTCCCCTGGGCAAATTGATGGTCAGCATCATCCTTACATCTGCCCCTCCCTGTGTCCTCACTGTCACACAGACCTTTAAATGTTACACCTACCCCTAAGCTGACAGGAATTAGGAGACAATACTCACTGAGGACAACAGGAGCCCAGCTCCTCGTTCTTGGGATGGAGCCCCAGGTCTCACCTCCTCTGACGTCTGCGTGTCCCCCCTCACGCCGTGGCATGGAGGTTTCAGGCCACCATGAGGATGCGATGATCCCTCCTCACTCTGCACTCTGGTTTGCTTCTGCACCTTCCTTCTAGCCCTTGCTCTGTTTCCATTTTCTAACACAGAAACAACACTGTGACTCAGGCATATCACTGACGGTTCTGCATAAACCCACCACTGAACCCTCACTAGAGCTTAGATGACTCCTACACAGCAAGCAGAGTGACAAGGTCCATTAGAAATGCTGACCAAGGAAAATGAGGCATGGTAAACTGCCAGCACGATGCTATAGTGAACTACAAGGAACTTTTACCATGGTTACAACATACTTGTCACATGCAATTCTAGGTAAATTTCATCAATTCACAGACAGCGGAGAAGGAAGATCAGCTTTAACTTACCTGCAAATGAGAGCCTGGATTCCCGGCTACATCGTGAAGCCTACAGAGAAGCAGAGATGATGTCACCACAAGAGGACACGGGATGCAGACCCAGCCCATGCTGGGTCCACCTTCCAGAAACTCTGAGGCTTGCTCAGTTAAGCAGATCTGCTTGTTTACTTGCTTAAACAATCCAAAGTGAGAATTATGATGGTGAAGGAGGGGGTTCTACCAAAAAGACATATCTAGGAGTCACCGAGCCCAGCCCAGAGCAGAGACACAGCTTGTGGGGGTGAGGGAGGGAGGCAGAGGCTCTGTCATACGGCTCTGGGGCTCAAGAAGGCAGGACAAGAGTATGTGGAAGCCCTTAGGGAGGTGGTGAATTTTAAGGGTGACCTGTGGGGGCCTCAGGGGAGGGACAGTGAGCAGTGAACTTTGTTATTTACTTCATGTGCTGTCTGTGATTCTTGCGTCCTTGGATCCAGACTGAGCTGCCATCTCTCCTGGTCACAGACTTGCCACCCACTCAATGAGTGGGCACTGAGGACCACATGGGCACTGTGCCTGTGCTGAGCTCAGGAGTCTGACAATGGTGAGCACAACATACATGGTGGGACTGGAGCAACCCTGGCAGGATGACATGGGGCCTCTACCACTTCTCAGCTTGGGCATGAAGTGGCAACTGTGCCTCAAGAGTGCCCAGAGGCCTGGCTGAGAGTTCCCTGATATTGTCTTGAGGTTCTGTCCAGAGCTCTATCCACCTGAGAATAGGCATCACTGGAAAAGAGCTTGAAACATCACCTGCAGCATAACTCTGACAGCATCAGAGCCGCAAGAGGACACAGGGTGTTTGTGGCTTAAGGACAGTGATTAGATACAACTTGGAAACAACTGGTCCAGAAATGACTTTCCTTTATATCCAACTCATACCATTTGCACACTTCAAGTTTTTCTGTAACTGCATTTCTATAAACTGTTCAGTTAATTCAGGAAAGAGAGGGAGCCAGGAAGGAAGAGCCCATCTTCAAAGACCAACCGAGGGAGGACTGAGAGGCATGTCTGAGGTATTCAGATGAGGGGGATGAAGCCGGCTCATGGCCAGGCAGGCCTGACCTAAGATGACCATGCCCAGCACGGCAGCCAGTGTCCACTCAAGGCCACTGACACTGGAAAGGCAGTACATCTGACCGAGGACCCAAAGTTCTAATTGTAGTTCATTTTAACCAAGTGTGGCCAGTGGTTTCCTGTGCTGGGCAGCACAGCTGGAGAATTCTGACCAAGCACCACACACAAATCCCCACAGCCTACATCCCAACAAAGATAGGAACAGTAAATATGGGAAGCACGTAAATTACCTAGTGTGTTGGAAAGTGGCAAACACTACAGAGAATCAAGCAGAGAGGGAGGAGCCAGTGGGAGCGTGCAGTCTGCCAAGGTGACAGATGACAGCCAACAGGTACATGAAGATCAGTGGATGCCCCTTGGGGAATGGAACACCTGAGCAGTAACAGAACACTGTGAATAACTCCATGCCAGCGAAACTAAAATTTATGTGAAACTGATAAATTCCTAGAAAAATAATTTACTAGAATTGAGGCAAGTGGTGAAAACCCAAAACATCTATTCTGTTATGGGAGCTGAATAAGTAATCACAAATTTCCTTCAAAGAAAACTCCAGGCCCGGGAGTCTCTAGATGGTTCTACCATGTCCAAGAGCAAACAACCTCTCAGTGAGTGAAAAGACAATACTTTAGGACTGGGGATGTGCACTTGCCTGTCATGTGCGAGGCCCTGAGTTCAATCTCCAGCAACACCAAACACACATACACACACACACACACACACACACACACACACACACACACACACACAGAAGCTCTAACTCACTTTATGAGACTAACAATTGGCAAAACACACAAAGGACAGACCCTAAGTGTCAGCCCCTGCATGCAGCAGTACACAGAGGGACAGTCATTCTGTAATAAGTTAGCTTTATCTCTAGAATACAGATGGCCACAGTACAAGGAAGCACATCATTAATGACAAAGGGTAAAAGAAGAAAAACCATGTTTTCTTCCCAATAGATGTATAAAAATCTTTTCATAAAATCCATTATCCATTCATGATTTTTAAAAAGTCTTAAAAGACTTTTTAAACTAAATAAAAGTTCTCTATTTAAGAAGACACTCATACACGACTGCTGAAACATGAACACTCGAAGCAATTCCACTCAGGAAAGCCATAGCTGGAAGCAACCATGCTACCCCTCACCAGTCAGGACAAGGGGAAGGGTGCCCCTAGCACAAGGCTGCTGGAAGGACAAAGCTGCAAACAGACCACACAGTGCTGTTCCCAGGGACACCAGGCTTCAGAAAGGTAGGCTGGGGCAGGCTTGAAAGGGAACCTTTGGTCATTACTACAGAATAAACTGGTGAATATACCTCAAGGAAATGATTACTTCACAATTTAAAACAAGGTGGCAGACATGGCTCCTAGTGATAAAATTGGAAAAAGCCACCAAACTAAGCTTGCACCATCCCTGTCCCACGCTGCCTGACTAGAGAAAATGTAGAAGCTAGAATTTTAAACCTTGAGAAGATACTAAGGAGGACCTCCTCTCCACCCTGGGTGAGATTTAAGAGACAGAAAAAAAAAAAAATCCACTAGCCACAAAGAAAAGACTAATAAAATCAACTTCATTAAAAGCATGTTCATTGGATTATCTAAAAACAGAGTGAAGAAAGCCACAGACTGGAAGAATGTAGAAAGTCAGGGGCCTACAATCCCTCCACTCTGCCCGGCTGGGCAGCTTAGGGGCATTCAGTACACTTTCCACTTACATTTTCAGTTTATGCTGTGTTCACTGGGACAAGACCTGCCGTGAACCAGGGAGCCGTGTCTATAATGCATGAGGCCCTCAGGCCACTATGGTGCTGCTGCTATATAGCTTCATGGGCCAGACATTCCCACATTCAACTGTCAGAGTTGAGTGGTTCTGATGCTGTGTGTTATCCCTGGCCCTTTACAGACAAAGTTCACAGACCTTGCTCTAGATGATAAAAGAGCTTCACAAAAGAGAAATTCCAAACAAGCATATCTAAACCATTCAACTTTTCAGTGTACTGGGAAGTACAAATTAGAAAACTCATGAGACTCAGTTACAGACCACCAAACCAGCAGGATGGAGCCTTGCATGCCATGCACTGGTGAACAGTGGTTCCTGGTGCTGGCTGCCATACAATACACAGGCACAGTCCTGAGATAGTCTGGCATTCCATGGTAAAGGTGACACGCACCCCCTGCCAGCCTCTGCACCCAGTCACTTCCTGGAGAGACTCCAGCTCCTCGAAAGCCAGCCAAGTCTCAGTACCCACGTTATCCCAACACAGGCAGCCAGCCCAGCTCTCTCTTGTGGGCCTTCTGAGGACGGCCTGTTTTGCGTGCTTGTCACTCTGCACTCCGTCGTGTCCATGGTCATATGGACAGGCATGATCTCTGGACATGGCTGACCATGACAACAGCTGGTTGGTTGGCTGCTGGGATAGGCAGAGACAATTGGAGGTTTATTCTGACCCACTGAGAAGATGGTAGAGGATATGTATAGCTCCTGAAATGAGGAAGGCACAGGCTAATGGCTTGCTGGGTTCAAGGAGTTAGCAGACCTCTGGGCTTGGGGTTCTAGGAAAGGTCAGCAGGCGTCTGAGGGTGGGAACCATGCAGGCAGTCCAGGTCACCCATCCTCACCTACTACAGGATGGATGCCAAGTGGTGTGTCATCAGGGACACATGTGCCCTGAGTGCATGTTTATTCCATGAACAGAGTGGCGGATGAGGGGACCTTACCCTTTTTGTAGGTAGGGGAGAGCAACATCCCTGCTGTGGCAGCCTGGGCCCCAGAACTCTCCTGATCCCTCAGAACATGGCCACATGTGGCTCCTCTCAGTAGCCTCCCCCTGGACTGAGGGTGAAATATCCGGGTCTACTCAATACCTGATCACAGGGTCTCACTTTACCATGGTCTCCTGCTAGGCAAAATCTAAAAGTTGGAAAAGTAAACTTCCCTTAACAACACTTGCTCTACCTACATGACCCAGGTGCACCTTACTCAGCCTTGGAAGATGGGGACAACCATCAAAACCCAATGAGAAGACATTATCCTCATTAAAATCAGTAATGCAAACAAGCTCTCCTGTGAGTGGGATCCAAGGAGAAGACTCTGTTGGACCTGTGGTCTAAAGCACCACTGATCCAATTCCAAGCTGGTTCCCAAATAGCCCAGGCTTGCACATGTTAACAGGAATGGTGACTTCAACACTAAAAGAGTATTTTCTAACAAAAGAAAACAAACAAACAAAAAACATACAACAACAAAAATAAGAAAGAATGGGCCTTTTATAAGCAACTAAGACCTTTACCTGCTTGAACAGGCACATCCCTTACTCTGTGCCACAGGTGGGCTCCACTTTCTGCTCCACACCAGCACAGAACCAGAACAACGTTCTATGGTGACAGACCCTTCCCCTCTGTGCTGACCATCCTAGTAGTCAGCAGTGACTCAGCCCTTGACAGTGGTTGCTGCAGTGAAGAACTGGCTGTCATTAATGGCAACCTCCTGCATTCAAGATTACCCTCCTCTTCCCTGCCTCCTTCACCATTCCAGCCTCCTCCAGCACTTCTCCTATGGCTTAACAGCTGGTAAGTCCTGAGATGCTCTCCTTCAGAAGACTGTGGTCAGCCCTAGCTGGTGAAATTCTCTACACAGACTGGAACTCTCCCTGAGTAAGAAGTGCTGTGCCCTGCCCAGACCACTGTAATGACAGGCCATGCAGTTGGTTGCTGGCATTCGGTGCAGACAGCAGAAAAGCCTATGTGGCCAGCCTTCAGTGACAACCTAGACCTCATGGATGCATGCAACCTCCCACATGTCCACAGTCTGCTGTTAGGAAATTAAGCCAATCTAGACATGTGACTTCACCTCATACTCTTCTTGCCTGGCTGATGTGCCCAGTTCTTTCCCTGAGCAAACTATAGCCAGGAGCAGAAAGAACATTACAGCAAATCACCTAGCCTGGGTGGCCGTGGGGCTTCTGCAATGTCACAGACTAAACTGATCTTACATGGACTGTGTCAGTCTAACTGAACCTCATTGAGTATGACAAGATCGACAGATATGAAGCCAGTGTCTCTGGGACCTCTGTGAATGTGTCAGGAAGGATGGACACCAACCACACATAGGAATTCCCTGAGTGTATCTGGAGGGACTGACACCAACTCCACAAGGACCTCTCTGAGTGTGTCAGGAAGGACTGATATTAACCTCACACCAGACCTGAATGTGTCAGGAGGGACTGACACCAACCCCACACCAGCCCCACAGATCTGGCTCAGGGTAAACACCATGGATCCTCCAGTCAACTAGTAAAACTGAAAGGGCCTAATAAGCTATGTATGGACTATGTCCAGCCTTCCCATCTACACTGGAAGCCAGGGTGGGAACCCACTATACATGGGCTAGTGTGCTCTAAAGATCTCTGGAAGGCCGTTGCACCCTCTGCCGTTGCTCTCCTGTCACCCCACAACAGTAAACTGATATTTAGAGGAAAAGAGGAAGCAAATATCGCCAAGCAGAAAACCATGTTCTAGGAGTGGGCATAAGGGTCCTATCCTAGTCTGTGCAGCTGCTCACAGAATACTCTGAATTTGGAGACTTACAAATCACAGAAGTTTATTTCTCAGTGCTAGAGAAGGGGTCACCAGCCCTCCTGCATCTGTTTCTGGTCCAATCCTGATGGCACCTCTTGCTAAGTCCTCCAGTGGCAGGAGGGGCCAGGGAGCTCTGCTGGGTATCCTTTACAAGGCACTAATGCTGTCCCTAAGGGCAGAGCTTTAGGATTTCAACTTAATGAATTGATGAGGGGGGGTGTGTGTGTGACATAAACATTCAGACCACGGCAGATACTCATTGTATAATTCTTGCAAGTTTTCTTCAATTTTTTTCTTAGTAAATGCTAAAGTCCCTGAAATAAAAAAGAAAGGCTCACTCTTCTCTGCCCCACCTGCTTATGTGCAGGGCGCAGCTTCAATCCTTTGTCAGGCAAATCAGGGTGAGCAGAGTGTCCTGGTACCTTTAGTGACCAAGGCAAGCCACACCACACCCTCAGAACACAGCCACAAAAGGCGCTGGTCCAGATCTGCTTTTAGTTATGGTTTGGTTAGCACCCAATACCGCCCAGGCCCTGCTTGGGAACCAGGAGATGGAGCAGCTAACTCACACGGGACTACAAACCCCTAAAATCCCCACACAACCAAGGGACCTCCACAAGGCCCATGAAACCCACGCAGGACCTGAAGGGTAGTAGGGGCTCTGAAGAGGTCTGCAGACACCTTTCTGTTGCATGCTTTTTATTAAACATGTGGAATTTGCTGTGAATATAGCAAAGTTCTGCAAATATCAATTAATTTGCAAAAAAAAAAAAAAATTCAGTTAACCTCCACTGTCAAGGTTCCTCTAAACACTAGAGGGTCCCTTCAAATGAAAGAGGCTAGTGAGGACAGTGCTTCTAGTGGGCACTCCTCCTGTCAGAACCTTCCCTAGACAGTGGTGAATCCACAAAATGCATGTAGGCAACATCAATTGCTCTTTGCCCTTTTGGCATTTGTATAGTTTAGTTCTATAAGAAGAATGTGGCAGATCTGAAAAGACAGTTCTGTCATTATTTTTAAAGGCTTCATGTTTTTACTCATTATTTCTATTTTTGGACATGGGATCTCATTCTATTTCCAGGTTGGCCTTGAAGTTCTGGGCATTTTCCTGCCTCAGTCTCACGAGTGGCTGGGACTACAGGTACGCACTACCACCCTGACTAAATGTGACGATAAACTATAGACTTGTGGAACTGAAGAACAGTTCCAATTTACTGAAGAACAGTTCCAATTTTTGACCTACAACAAATTGTGCAGTATTTTTGCAATAAATAAACAGCAAGTACAGTGAGGGTAATAAAAAACAGACAGACAATGGGAAACTGCCCCTAAACCTCAACATAGTTTAACAGTAAGGAAAAATTATATCTTCAACCTTAAATTCAACTCTAAACATCAACCAAGGCAGCAAATAACAAATCCTGCTATTAAACAAGCCAAAGAGCAACACAGCTCCAAGGCAATCTTACTTTGTGAGATTCCAGTCAATGGCAAAGGGCCCTTCCCCACCCAACAGTTGGGTTATTCTGTGGTAGAATCTCCCCAGGGCCCGGGAGGGCAGGGAGATGGGAGGTGGCCACCAGGAGCCCAGCATCCACACAACCTTGAATGAGCCCCACACTAGGCCGGGTGGGGAACAGGGAGTACCTGGAACCTAGTACTTCCATAGGAAAAATATCCCAAACTTTTCGGGATCTTACATCTTAGACGCCATTTTGTGTTTTCTTTTTTTTAGCGGCACTGGGGTTTGAACTCAGGGCCTCACACTTGCTATGCAAGCGCTCTACCACTTGAGCCACTCTGCCCACCATTTTGAAGAAGACACTAAACAAACAGATGCACAAGGTCCAAAGCAATAGGAAAAACCCTTTCTCCACATATTTTAAAAGGTTAAGAAAAACTTCTTACAAAGGTCAGTTTATAACTTCTGGACCTTGTCTTGGGCAAGAATAACATGAGACTCTTGGGACACCAGCAATCCCTGCACTCAGAGGTTTGACACCCCCCACTCCTGCCCCACTCCATCTGCAGAGGTTGGACTGTTTGTCAAAGCGTTCTGAATGGTAAGTTACTTCCTAGGAATCTTTTCTAACTTATGTTCCTTCCTGTGTAGGAGTCACACCTCACAATCATCTCAACCATTATAGTGATATCAAAGGACTCTGTATGAGTCAATTAGAGAGCCTCATTCTAACATACAACTCTGAATTTACTTAGGAGGTTTACTCAGGTTCAGGACACACAGTACCTAAAACCTGATAAATGCCAGGCTCGCATACCTCCTGGTGGGCACACCTGGTATGCCCACCCTATGGAATCTAGACCCCTGTGTCTGCACAGGGCCTAGTGTTTTGCTTCTAACAAACAGAATTAGGCAAAGGTGACGGCGTACCACTTCCAAGGTTAAGTTGCAAAGCCTATTGCTTCCTTCCTGTTAATGTCCTGCTCTGTTGCTGGCTCCCACTCAGCTGCCTTTTGTGAGGCCCCAGGGAAAGGAGCTGGTGGGCAGCTGACAGTACAGAAGGAGGCCAGGTTGGGAATGCTCTGCAGTGGAGTCCTCAGGTGAGGGCCTGGCCAGCACCCTGCCTACAGGCCTATGGGATGTAGTCAGAGGACCTACCAAGCCAGGCCTGGGTTCTGACCCACAGAAACTAAGTTTAGGAGTAAATGTTGCACAGCAATATAAATACAACCACTCATCACTATTACATTTAAAAGTCCAAAAAGTGGAAAATGAAGAGCCTAATCAAACCTGAATATATACTTAATCTTGGTTTTCTCCTGAGAAATCAAGAAGTGAAACTGTGTTTCAAAGGAAGACATGGAATCACCAGTTCAAGCATCTGTCTCTGGGAGTCCAGACAGCCCACAGTTTTAGACTCATGCCTCACCCTATGCCAACTTCTCTCTCACTCACTGACCACCCCAGGCTGGTTCTGGAAGCTGGGCTAGATAAGGCCCCTGCTCCTACCCCCTGCTGCCACGAGCTTTCTAATCCCAGAACACATCTTAAAGGTGTCACTGGACACACTCACTCAGTGTCTGCTCAGTGTCTGCTCTAGTCAAGAGCAGCAAATCACTCCCTCATTAACACCCCATACAGCTTTAAAACTGCACCCCACTTTTCCATGACCACTTCCAAAGTCCAGGAAAACACCACATTTTAGATAAAAGGCCGATCTGGAGGTTTCAGAGAAACAGACTTCTCCCGACTCGAATGTCATCCTTTCCTGGAGTGGAGAGGCAGTACCTGCCAGGGCTCACCCTGCAGCCCCATTCTTGACTGCTTGTCTGGCTCCTCCTGAATGCTCCAGGAGTCCCTGGACACTGGAGACACCTCTAGACCAGGAAGGTACCTGCACAACCTTGGGAAGAGGGAGGGACAGGGGATGAAGGTGCCAGACACTGACCAGGAAGGGAGAAATAAGCACATTCTGGGCTCCACAGGAAGGGCTGGAAGCAGGCAGAAGGCCACTTTCTAGGTCTGGAGCATGGAGTACTCCTGGACCCAGAGAACCCCTGACATCCTTGAGTGCCCAGAGCCAGAAAAATGAGCCCAACCTTGCCTCACACTTGCCACCAGGTCCCCACCCAGGCAGCAGTTCCTGAATGTCTATAGGGCCAGCCTGAGAGCTCATGATGCTGGGGTGCTCAGGGGACCTCCTGGGATTCTGAACTGGGGTTTGAAGCTTTAGGCTCAGGCGACCAGGATCCCATATGTCAGCACCTTTACAGCAAGAGGTGGGGATAGATTTGGGGCACCTCTGGACCCCATCCCAGCACTCTTTTTGGCCTAGTCTTGGGGTCTAGCTGTCCAGAGTCCCAGAACTCCCTGGGGATCTATCTTGAAGTGCTAGCTATAATCAGGGCCCTCCCTGGGAGAACTTTCCTCATGGCCCAGCCCCAGCACCCTCACCCTAAGTGAGTCCCTGGGGTCCTGGTTGTCCCAGAGCCTGCCCATGTCCTGAGCCCTCCTCATGGCTCAGCCCCAGGGTCCCAGTCTCCTGGGAACACAGGACTGTCTTGGGGTCCTAAAGTGCTCTCACAGGACTGTGCCAGTGTTCCAGACCTCGTTTGGTGCCAGCGTTGGTGTCTCAGTCCTCTCCAGTGGGCTTGTCCCACAGTCCTGACTCTCCTACAGTCTTGTATCAGGGTTCTGGCCCTCTGCTATAACCTATCTGGGATTGGACCCCTCCCTCAGTGGTTCTGGCATTCTTTAGGTCCTGTTCAGTCCTGAGATCTAGGTGTCCTTGATGACCTTTCCCAGGTCATCGCTAGGCCCTCGCTAGATCCTGATGCCAGTTCCCAGGCCTGCCCCTGACCCATACTAGGATCCCCAGCTCTTCTCAGTAACCTTCCCTGGGGTTGGACTCTTCTGGATGACCTGTTCTGTTTTCCCAGCACTCTGTGGGTCCTGCTCAATTCCAGTGACTGACCCTGTTGGTGACTGACCCTCTGTGGCTCCTGCCTGGTCTGCAGTCCTGCCTGATCCCGGTCCTGGCTCTCCTAGGATCCTGCCTTCCCAGGGTTCTGTCCTGTGTAGGCTCCTTCCTTCCTGGGGTTCTGCCTGGTCTCGGGTCCTTTCTGGTCTAGGTTCCTGTCCTTCCGGAGTCCTGTCCCATCTGGGATACAGTCTGGTCCACGGTCCAGAGTGGTCCGGGGTATAGGTGGTTCCAGGTCCTGCCTGGTCCGGGGTCCTTCCTGGTCTGGGCTCCTGTCCTCCCGGGGTCCTGCCCGACCCGGGGTCCAATCTGGTCCGGAGTCCAGCCTGGTCAGGGGTCCTGCCCTCCCTGGGGTCCTGGTCTCGTGGGGTCCTGCCTCCCAGGGTCCCGGCCTCCTCGCTGGCCCTGGGGTCCCGCCTCCCGGGCCTGCCGATGGCTCCGGGCTTGCAGCCTTCCGCCGGACACGGGCCGAGGCCGCGGCCTGAGGAGCTGGAGCGCGGGCCCAGGCCGGGCGGGGCGGGCTCACTGACCTGCGTCTCGGGCGGCGGGCGAGCGGGCGCACGCGGGGGCTCGCCGGGAGGGGGAGGGGGCGCCGCTCCCTCCGGGTCCCCCCCAAGAGGAGGAGAAAAAAGCCGTCCGGAGTTTAAAACAAAGAGGCGGAAATGCCCGAGCAGTGCCGAGCGCCGAATCGGGGGCGCCGCGCTTGGAGCATGCGCACTGTGCGGCTCGGCTCCCACCCCGCGGCCGGGCGGGGGCGGGACTGGGGGCGGGGCTTGCAGGGGTGGGGTTCGGGCGGGGCCAGAAGGCGCAGGCGCGTGCAGGCTGCGTTTGGCCCAGGCGAGACTGCGGGGCGAAGCCCAGAGGCGTGACCACAGTGCGGGGGCGGGGACCGTAGGGGGCGTGGTCAGAGTGTGCGAAGGGGCCAGGTCCGCAGGGCGGAATCTCGGGTTCGGGGCGGGGCCTGGGCGGGGCCCGGGCGGGGCCGGAGGCGGGCGTGGGCACAGCAACCTGAGTTGAAGGCAGTGACCTGGGCGCAGGCGCCAGACTCGAACTTCATGCTGGGGAGGGCTCTTGACCTGGGGTTTCCTCCCTGCGAAGCCATCACGTTCTTGCATTCCTGTTCTTCCTTGAATGAGGCAGATTCGTAGAACGCCGCGGACAGGCAGGAGTCCTCCCTTCGGATTCCACAGCTCGTGGGTGCGTCCACCTATGCGCAAGCCTGCCTAGAGCCATGAACAATGGCCGAGGGTCACACCCTGGTGGGGTCCCCACTGTAGTGGAAAGGGACCGCAACTAGGAAGAGGAACTCTCTGTCTCTTAAGGGACAGAGAGGCTGAGGCAGTGGCGTGGTGGGATGTGCTGCCACAGAGGGTGGGGTAAGGAAGGAACTAGAGGGAGCCCAGCAAGGGTCTGGTAGTGGGGTGCAGGGCAGGAAGTCCAGCGAGAGCCTGTGTGCGGAGAGGTCAGATGGGGCTTCTTGAAAGCCCTGCTCTGGCGGTCTTATGATAGCAGGGATGGGGAGCACTAGGCCATTGGACCCACCAGGGGAGGCAGTGAGCTGCCGCTGCTAGTCTGGAGGTGTGGGGTCAGGAGTGTAGCCGTGATCATTAGACATTGGTGGAGTGCTGCAAAGCTCCTTAGCTTGTAACATCTAGAAGTGGATGGTCAAGTGAGTGACCAGAGGTGCCACATAGTATCTGGAGTCCAGGAGGAGCCAACAATAAAGACCCAGACACAGAAGCCACTGGGCTGGGGTACTCCAGGGCTGAGCAACCTTGGTGGAAGGAGGTTGGCTTAGGTCAGTTCCTAAGAGAACCTGAAAAGGTTCGGTAGGGCTCCCAGGGGCCTTGGCCAGCAGTGTGGGTGTGTTGTTGAGGGGTGAAAACAATACTGGTGTGTTCAAGGGAGGAAAACAAAGTGCACACGTGAGACATTTTCAGATGTGTCGTGGTAAAGGGAAGAAAGAAAATAGGGCTCTTGCTGCAGGGAAGTTAGGGTCAGAGAGGGCTGTTTTCTGGGGCCAGAGCTCTGAAGGCGTCATTGGGCAGATGGCTCCCAGTGGAGAGAGAGACTGGCCACACTGTAGAGGAGGGAAGGCTGCCTGGGACACAGGACATGGGCCCAGGTGGGGCAATTGACCTCTACAGAAGAAGCCTTATAGCCCTTTATATTCATTGAGAGGCTCCTGATGAGGAGTAGGGAGGGGTTGGAGGTTGTCCCAGAATTTGGGAAGCTGAGGTATTGGTGTTGGGGACAGCAAAGAGGTATGGATGAGCAGGCCAGGAGCTGCTCCTGGGCTGAGGGCAGAGTGACTCCAGGAAGTCATCTAACTTGACAGACAGATAGACTCCATAACCACCTGTCTGCAAGTGGGCTTTGGGGGCTACGGGTAGGACCATCTTGAGAATTCATTCCAGGCCTAGGAATGAATTCTCCATGGAGAGGGTGCAGATCCAGCAACTGGGCTGCTCATCTGGCCAGCAGCACCCCAGACCTTCACCTCCATCCCAGTTCCTGTGTCCAGCCATCCAGCCATATATCTATTCTGCTGAGATAGCGCCAGGGAGCCCCACCTCCACAAAGCAACTCCTGGTCTTCCCTGGAGGCTGTTGCCCACTCAAGTCCCCTATCTGTCAGCACTGAGGCTAAGACCCTGGGGTCTTCCTCCTGCTCTTTTCCTTTCATGCTCACACTGGCCATCAGCTGACCCATCAGAAATCAGCCATGTGTCCCCACCTCCACACAGATCCAATATACTTGGGTTAGTGAATAGCTTCCAACTAGTCTCCCTGCTCTGTCCTTCATCCATTATCATTATGCTTTGTCCAAATTCATCATCAACACAAAAAAGTGACTCACATAAAACCTTAATTAGTACACATCCCTCCTGTGTCCAAAACCCTACAGGGGCTTCATCAGAGCAGAAGCCCAAAGATGGAGTATCCCAGTGGCCTGAAGAAACCTGGAATGATGGAAATGTGTTGTCAAGGTGGTAAGTTGACAGGTGTATACACAGGTCCTGGCTCGGAAAAGTATTGTAAATATGTACAAAGAAAGAAGGAATCTGAAATCATGGCACCCAGGGAGGGGACACCTTCCTCCCTGTGGGTGAACTGTCCTCAGTCTTGTCTACCACAGTCCTCCTGGTGTGCTTGCCTATTTGCCTGTGGACCATCTAGTCGCCTTTCTGGCAGAGAGGAGCCCACAAACTCACAATGAGTCTGCCTGTCTTAACGACAGAAGATAATTAACCAGTCTCTCTCGACACTATTCTTCACTGCAGGTTCTCTCTTAAACTCATTAGGCTTCCTGGACTTCCTCTCACACCAGCCAATGGTGAGAGAGGTCAGAGCGCAAGGAGTATGCCAGGAGGGAATCAGTGTGTTCTCACTGCCTAGGAAGTTCTTGTGGCATCCAGAAGGCTTCCAGCAGTAGGCAATAAGCTAAAAGAGACCAAAGCACTTCCAGGTAACTTAGCCCTATCCAGAACAGCACAGGAGTATTCAGAGGGATGCACCCAGTGAACACTTGCAAGGAAAGGGCACAATGCCCATATCTCATCAGAGCAGTTGGTAAGACATGCAGAGGAGGAGAGTGTGACCCATAGGAAGAGATCTGCTCCAAGCAGACCTAGAAACAGCAGTGGTAACAGGGTGAGGAGCATATGTTAGCAGTTGTTGAACTATGTTCCAGGTGCTCAGGTGGGAGGAGGGCCACATGGCTGGGAAGTGGGTCAGGAGATGGGCAAAAAGACAAAGATGCTGTGAAGGCTACAGGATCCAAAAAAAACTTGCTGGCAAATCACAGAGAATAGCAACAGGAATAAAAACACTTCAAGGTTCAAGCCTTAGATGTATAATGCATCTAAGACCATTCTAGACCATTCCTTAAGGACACTGTCAAATAGTGAAAGACAACCAGCTGTGTACCTTCCCTTCTCTGCGAATTACACATTGGGTTAACCACAGATGTGTAGGTAACAGCTTTCCTTTACAAATACTGTAGCTAATAAGAGGAGAAGAAACAGCCCTGACCCAAGTCCTAATCTCAAGCTCTTCTTCCTGGGGACCCACACCTGACACTTGCCAAGCCTGTGGTTCTCACATCAGTGGATAGGAAATGCAGGCAAGAGATGGAGCACAAGCAGCAGGAAACTAGGGGCAAGGAAACTATTTCTGCCACAAACCACTTGTAAAGGAGTGCAGTGCAAGCAAACTAAATCAGACTAGGGTATACTGAACAATTGGGTCACCCAACCCTGATTTAGGTCTCTGATGGTGTTGAAGACTTAGGGTCCCTGTTAAAGTGTAAGGATGGTGTTGTGATTATGTTTTTAGGAGTCCTTATCTTTTAGAGAGATACTAAAATACTACAGATGAAAGGGCATGGGCCCAAGACTTCTCAGGATAATTTGGAGGAATGGGGAGGAGTATGTGGACAAAACAAGACTGGCCATGGTTGATCATTATTGGAGCTGTGTGATGGGCTGGTAGATTTATTATACAATTCTTTCTCTTTTTGTTTTGAAATTTTCCACAATAAAAACTTCAAAGATGGGATGGACACATAGCTCAAGTGGTAGAGCACCTGCCTTGTGAGCACAAAGCCCTGAGTTCAAATGCCATAAGTACTGCATAATAATAATAGTAATAATAAACAAAACTTCAGAGAGACAGATGCTTGTGGTTCATGCCAATAATTCTGGCTATTTGAGAGGCAAGATGGTGAGGATTGCAATTTGAGGCAGGCAAAGTTAACAAGATCCCATCTCAGCAAATAATCTGGACATGGTGACTCATGTCAGTCATCCCAGCTATGCAGGAAGTCATAGATAGAAGGACCTCAGTCTGAACCCAGGTGAAAAGTGGGAGATCCTGTCTGAAAAATAACTAAAGCAAGAAAGAAAGGGCTGGGAACATGACTTAAGTGGTAGAGCACTTGCCTAGCAAGCTTGAGAACCTGAGTTCAACCCCCAGTACCACACACACACGACAGTTGTTGACATATGAGAAGCAATAAATGAGGATAAATTCACTAACAGAAGTACGTCTGTGCTATAAACAATGGAGCTGAGGGTCACGATGGATGCTGCAGGACAGGGAGGCCAAAACCATCCAAGGACAATCACCACAGGGTAGAACTGATAATTCCTGAAGGACAGAGGGAGGACAGAGCCATGGTGGTGAGTGAGGAACTGAGAACTGCAGAACACTCAGCTGACTCCCTAGATGGAGACACAAACTTGATGATGAGAGCATCCTGGACACTTAGTGACCACAGAAAGAGGGAAGTGGTCTCCCTTGGCCATGACGTGGACAAAGCAGGATATATACATGTCTGTCAGACTATCAGCAGAGAGCGCATTGACAACAACTGAAACCTAGTTACCATTTGGTGGTAGAATGAAACAATACCAACCACTGAATTGTGAGGTTTTTATACAATAAACTAAAAACAATGGCCATGAGAAGGACAGGTTGGTCCAATGAACAGGTAGCATATCCCTAGCTCCTGATCTATTTGGGAAAAACCTACAGAGGCTGCATAAGTTTAGGCTTTCTTGGGAAAATGTACGGTTAATTGTAGGTAGTTAAAAATTTAATGGCAAGTCCAAAAAGAATGGAGAGAAAGCAATGCATTTCATCCATGCAACAAGTGGAGGAAGGGAGAGCAAACTCCAAAAGAGAAACACGGATATGATCATTTTGGTCACCTCTAAGTGCAGAGAGAGAGAGAGAGAGAGAGAGAGAGAGAGAGAGAGAGAGAGAGTGAGTCACCTGGTACAAGATGGCTATCAGTTGGGTAAGAAGACAGTGTCCTGATGATGAATGCTCCTGACAAGAGTCACAGCTGGCAAGCCAAAGTGAAGATGTAGGAAGAGACACAAGGAAATGCAATGACCACATTCATCCCAGATGCTGTAGAACATGGGGAAAGCACTAATAGGATAAAGAAGTTACAACCGTACAAATAATAAGTCATCCAGCAAGAAAACTTAAGCTAACAATTTTCTTTTTTTTTTAATTTTTATTTTATTCATATGTGCATACAATGTTTGGGTAATTTCTCCCCTCTTCCCCCACCCCCTTCCTTACCCCCCTGCCCCCAACCTCTCCCTCCCCACCCCCTCGCTACCTGGCAGAAACTATTTTGCCCTTACCTCTAATTTTGTTGAAGAGAGAGTATAAGCAATAATAGGAAGACCAAGGGTTTTTGCTGGTTGAGATAAGGATAGCTATACAGGGAGTTGACTCACATTGATTTCCTGTGCATGTGTGTTACCTTCTAGGTTAATTCTTCTTGAACTAACTTTTTCTCTAGTTCCTGGTCCCCTTCTCCTATTGACCTCAGTCGCTTTAAAGTATCTGCTTTAGTTTCTCTGCACTGAGGGCAACAAATGCTAGGTAGTTTTTTAGGTGTCTTACCTATCCTCACCCCTTCCTTGTGTGCTCTCGCTTTTATCATGTGCTCAAAGTCCAATCCCATTGTTGTGTTTGCCCTTGATCTAATGTTCACATATGAGGGAGAACATATGATTTTTGGTCTTTTGGGCCAGGCTAACCTCACTCAGAATGATGTTCTCCAATTCCATCCATTTACCTGCAAATGATAACATTTCGTTCTTCTTCATGGCTGCATAAAATTCCATTGTGTATAGATACCACATTTTCTTGATCCATTCGTCAGTGGTGGGGCATCTTGGCTGTTTCCATGACTTGGCTATTGTGAATAGTGCTGCAATAAACATGGATGTGCAGGTGCCTCTGGAGTAACCTGTGTCACAGTCTTTTGGGTATATGCCCAAGAGTGGTATTGCTGGATCATATGGTAGATCAATGTCTAGCTTTTTAAGTAGCCTCCAAATTTTTTTCCAGAGTGGTTGTACTAGTCTACATTCCCACCAACAGTGTAAGAGGGTTCCTTTTTCCCCGCATCCTCGCCAACACCTGTTGTTAGTGGTGTTGCTAATGATGGCTATTCTAATGGAGTGAGGTGGAATCTTAGTGTGGTTTTATTTGCATTTCCTTTATTGTTAGAGATGGTGAGCATTTTTTCATGTGTTTTTTGGCCATCTGAATTTCTTCTTTTGAGAAAGTTCTGTTTAGTTCACTTGCCCATTTCTTTATTGGTTCATTAATTTTGGGAGAATTTAGTTTTTTAAGTTCTCTATATATTCTGGTTATCAGTCCTTTGTCTGATGTGTAGCTGGCAAATATTTTTTCCCACTCTGTGGGTGGTCTCTTCAGTTTAGAAACCATTTCTTTTGATGAACAGAAGCTTTTTAGCTTTATGAAGTCCCATTTATCTATGCTGTCTCTTAGTTGCTGTGCTGCTGGGGTTCCATGGAGAAAGTTCTTGCCTATACCTATTAATTCCAGAGTATTTCCTACTCTTTCCTGTACCAACTTTAGAGTTTGGGGTCTCATATTAAGATCCTTGATCCATTTTGAGTTAATATTGGTATAGGGTGATATACATGGATCTAGTTTCAGTTTTTTGCAGACTGCTAACCAGTTTTCCCAGCAGTTTTTGTTGAAGAGGCTGCTGTTTCTCCATCGTATATTTTTAGCACCTTTGTCAAAGACAAGTTGGTTATAGTTGTGTGGGGTCCTGTATTCTGTTCCACTGGTCTTCATGTCTGTTTTTGTGCCAGTACCATGCTGTTTTTATTGTTATTGCTTTGTAATATAGTTTGAAGTCAGGTATTGTGATACCTCCTGCATTGTTCTTTTGACTGAGTATTGCCTTGGCTATTCGTGGCCTCTTGTGTTTCCATATAAATTTAACAGTAGATTTTTCAATCTCTTTAATGAATGTCATTGGAATTTTCGTGGGAATTGCATTAAACATGTAGATTACTTTTGAGAGTATTGACATTTTTACTATGTTGATTCTACCAATCCATGAGCATGGGAGATCCTTAACCTCTTTCTTCAGAACTTTATAGTTTTCCTTGTAGAGGTTGTTCACATCTTTTGCTAGGTTTACACCTAGGTATTTGATTTTTTTTTTTGAGGCTATTGTAAATGGAATTGTTTTCATATATTCCTTCTCAGTTTGTTCATTATTAGTGTATAGAAGTGCTAATGATTTTTCTATGTTGATTTTATATCCTGCTACCTTGCTATAGCTATTGATGGTGTCTAGGAGCTTTTGAGTAGAGTGTTTTGGGTCTTTAAGGTATAGGATCATATCTTCTGCAAATAGGGATATTTTGATAGTTTCTTTACCTATTTGTATTCCTTTTATTCCTTCTTCTTGCCTAATTGCTCTGGCTAGGAATTCCCATACTATGTTGAATAGGAGTGGAGATAGTGGGCATCCTTGTCTAGTTCCTGATTTTAGAGGGAATGGTTTCAGTTTTTCTGCATTAAGTATAATACTGGCTATAGGGTTGTCATATATAGCTTTTATAATGTTGAGGTACTTTCCTTCTATTCCTAGTTTTCTTAGAGCTTTTATCATGAAATGGTGTTGGATCTTATCAAAGGCTTTTTCTGCATCTATTGAGATGATCAAATGGTTTTTGTCTTTGCTTCTGTTAATGTGGTTTATTACGTTTATTGATTTTTGTATGTTGAACCACCCCTGCATTCCTGGGATGAAGCCTACTTGGTCGTGGTGAATGATCTTTTTGATGTGTTGTTGAATTGGGTTTGCCATTATTTTGTTGAGGATTTTTGCATCAATGTTCATTAAGGAGATTGGCCTATAGTTCTCCTTTTTGGAGGTGGCTTTGCCTGGTTTTGGAATAAGTGTAATACTGGCTTCATAAAATGTGTTAGGCAGTTTTCCTTCCCTTTCTATTTCGTGGAACAGTTTAAGGAGGGTTGGTATTAGTTCTTCTTTAAAGGTCTGATAAAATTCAGCAGAGAATCCATCAGGTCCTGGACTTTTCTTTTTTGGGAGACTCTTGATTGCTGCTTCAATTTCATTTTGTGTTATAGATCTATTCAGGTGATTAATATCCTCTTGGTTCAGTTTTGGATGACCATATGTATCTAGAAATATGTCCATTTTTAAAGATTTTCAAATTTATTTGAATATAAGTTCTCGAAGTAGTCTCTGATGATTTCCTAGACTTCCATGGTGTTTGTTGTTATCTCCCCTTTTGCATTCCTGATTCTACTAATTTGGGTTGTTTCTCTCCTCATTTTAGTCAGGTTTGCCAAGGGTCTGTTGATTTTTTTTTTTTCCAAAGAACCAACTTTTTGTTTCATTAATTCTTTGTATGGTTTTTTTTGGTTTCTATTTCATTGATTTCAGCTCTTATTTTTATTATTTCTCTCCTTCTATTTGTTTTGGGATTTGCTTGTTCTTGTTTTTCTAGGAGTTTGAGATGTATCATTAGGTCATTGATTTGGGATCTTTCAGTCTTTTTAATATATGCACTCATGGCTATAAACTTTCCTTTCAGGACTGCCTTTGAAGTGTCCATAGGTTCTGGTAGGTTGTGTTTTCATTTTCACTGACTTCCAGGAACTTTTTAATTTCCTCTTTTATTTCATCAATGACCCATTGTTCATTAAGCAATGAGTTATTCAGTTTCCAGCTGCTTGCATGTTTTTTGTCTTTACTTTTGTTGTTGAGTTCTAGTTTTATTGCATTGTGATCAGATAGAATGCATGGTATAAATCTATTTTCTTATATTTGCTGAGGCTTGCTTTGTGCCCTAGGATATGATCTATTTTGGAGAAGGTTCCTTGGGCTGCTGAGAAGAATGTATATTGTGTAGAAGTTGGATGAAATGTTCTGTAGACATCAACTAGGTCCATTTGACCTATTGTATATTTTAGATCTTGGATTTCTTTATTGATTTTTTGTTTGGATGACCTATCTATTGATGATAATGGGGTGTTAAAGTCTCCCACGACCACTGTGTTGGAGTTAATATATGCTTTTAGGCTCTTCAGGGTATGTTTGATGAAATTGGGTCCATTGACATTGGGTACATATAGGCTGATAATTGTTATTTCCTTTTGGTCTATTTCCCCTTTTATTACTATGGAATGTCCTTTTCTATCTCATTTGATCAATGTAGGTTTGAAGTCTACTTTGTCAGAGATAAGTATTGCTACTCCTGCTTGTTTTCGGGGGCCATTGGCTTGGTAAATCTTCTTCTAGCCTTTCATCCTAAGCCTATGCTTATTTCTGTCAGTGATATGGGTCTCCTGTAAGCAATAAATTGTTGGGATCTTCCTTTTTAATCCAGTTCATCAAACAGTGCCTTTTGATGGGGAAATTAAGTCCATTAACATTAAGTGTTAGTACTGATATGTATGTGGTGATTCCTGTCATTTAGTTGTCTTAGTTGTTTGAAGGTTTGATTGTGTGTACCTAAGTTGAGGTTACTCTCTACTGTCTTGCTTTTTCTTTTCCTGTGGTTTGGTGCTGCCTGCCCTTTCATGGTTAAGTTGGGTTTCACTTTCTGGGTGCAGAATCCCTTGAAGAATCTTTTGTAGTGGTGGCTTTGTGGTCACATATTGTTTTAGTTTCTGCTTATCATGGAAGACTTTTATTGCTCCATCTATTTTGAATGATAGTTTTGCTGGGTAGAGTATCCTGGGGTTGAAGTTATTTTCATTCAGTGCCCGGAAGATCTCACCCCACGCTCTTCTTGCTTTTAATGTTTCTGTTGAGAAGTCTGCTGTGATTTTGATGGGTTTACCTTTGTAAGTTATTTGTTTTTTCTCTCTTACAGCCTTCAATATTCTTTCCCTAGTTTCTGTACTTGTTGTTTTAATGATGATATGCCATGGGGTAGTTCTATTTTGGTCTGGTCTGTTTGGTGTTCTGGAGGCCTCTTGCATCTGTATAGGAATAGATTTCTCTAGATTTGGGAAATTTTGTTATTATTTTGTTGAATATATTACGCATTCCCTTTGCTTGCACCTGTTCTCCTGCTTCGATGCCCATGATTCTCAGGTTTGGTCTTTTGATGGAGTCAGTGAGTTCTTGCATTTTCTTTTCACAGGTCTTGAGTTGTTTAACTAATAGTTCTTCAGTTTTTCCTTTAATTACCATTTCATCTTCAAGTTCTGAGATTCTGTCTTCTGTTGGTTCTAGTCTGCTGGATTGGCCTTCCATTTTGTTTTGCAATTCTGTTTCATTCTTTTTTCTGAGGTTTTCCATATCCTGGGTGGTTTCTTCTTTAATGTTGTCTATTTTCGTCCTGGGTTCATTTATCTCTTTATTAATCATGTTCTTTGTTTCACTTTGGTGTTTATGCAGTGCTTCTATGGTTTCTTTTATTTCTTCTTGTGCTTTTTCAAATTCTCTATTTTTGTTGTCTTGGAATTTCTTGAGTGTCTCCTGTACATTTTGGTTGACCATATCCAGTATCATGTCTATAAAACTGTCACTGATTACCTGTAGGATTTCTTCTTTTAGATTATTCTTGTGGGCTCCATTGGGTTCTTTGTCATAGTTTATCTTCATTTTGTTGGAGTCAGGATCTGAGTATCTGTTTTCTTCTTTTCCCTCTGGTTCCTGTACTAATATTTTGCTGTGGGGAAACTGGTTTCCCTGTTTTTTTTCTGTCTTCCCATCATTGCCCTTTGTGTTGATATTGTCCCTGTACTGTGTGCAATTAAGTTTTTGCTAGCTTGTAATAATAACAATGGTGATATTTAGAAGGGAAGGGTGAGAGGAGAGGGAAAGCAAAGAAGTTAAAGAAAAAGGGAAAAACAAATAAACAAGCAAGTAAAAAAACCAAAACAAACAAACACACAAAAAAGTTTCAAAGATATAAACAGGGAGAGATAGTGTAATCAACAGTAAGCTAAACAGGCATTAGAGACACAGAGAGAGGATTGAAAAAAAAATCTCCAAGTTCAAATGCAGTAAAGTTTCAGTCTTAATAATTTTGGTGTTAGTCCCTCAGCCTTCAATCCTGGAGATGGTGTCTCAGAAGTAGTTCTGTCATTGTCTCATCAAAGGGGAAAAAAACCAACAAAACAAAACAAAAAACCCCACAAAGTGTCCCAAGTTCAAATGCAATACAGTTTCAGTAAGTTTTTCAGCATGCAGGTGTAGTTCAGTTGTTGTCTCATCAAAGGAAGAGAGGAAAAAAAAAGAGTCTGGAGATGGTTCTGTGAATGGCTATCTGAGGCTGTGGCTCACCTGCCGCTACTGTCAGCCTGCTGTGGCTGGAGGATTTATTTATGCAGATCTCGGGGGTGAGTTTAGCACTCACCTGGCCCTCAGGCTTTGTTTACTTAGAGTTCTCCTGGGTGCGACCGACGGCCACTGCTACAAGCTTTCCCCTTTCCAAGCACACTGGGGGAGGTGACACCGCACTCGCTTTCTCAGGCTGGCATGTTTATTCACAGTTCACATGGGAAGTGGGCCTTCCCCCCTTCCCTTGGAGTTTTCCTCCCACTGCCACTTTTACAAACTTTCCCGCTCCTGGTTGCTGGGCATGTGCCACTGCTCCTGCCTTCTCTGGCCTGGCTTGTTTATTTACAATTTCGTGAGAGATTGTCCCTTCCCCCCTTTGGCACTCAGGGTGTCCGGCCCTCTTTGCTATGTGTCTGTTTTGTTGTTATTGCTTATTATTCAGTTTTTTCTCTTTTTCCCCTGAGTGGGGGTCGGTTGTCCAGGGGACTATGCTGATCTGGCCCAGGGTTTTCTGTGTGAGTACCGCATGCTGCTTAGCTCACCTTGTGGTCTGCATCTTCCCAAGTGGTCTGGGAGCTGCCATCTGGTGGTGGCCCAGGAAACCCTCCTGGTTTCTCCATTTAACGTGGAGTGGGGATGCTATGCGTGGGCTGGAGGTGTGGAGGAGTCAAAGTTTTGCCTCTTCTTGGTGGTTTTTCTTGTAAGGTGTATCTCCAGCATCTCGCCAAGATTTTACTTTAGGAGGCACGCTTTCTGCTTCCTCCCTCTAGTTGCCATCTTGGAATCCTCCTAACAATTTTCTAAATTATAATTATCAAAACACAGAAATGAAAAATAAAAAATATAGGAGATATTATCTCCTCTATTATGAAATGCTGGATCAGAGCAGGCAAAAATTAGCTAAGTATATTGAAATGAGTAATGAAAGACCTTTATCCACTGGGTAATACAAAATCCTGCAGGAAGCAGAATATATATGGTATATGTGAACGCTATTTATAGTCCATATATGTTTTCAAGTGCATAGGGAACCTGAACATTGACCAAGTATTCAACCATAAAGAAAACCTCAGCCAATTTGAAAGAAATTATACAAATTACATTTTTTTACTTCTTTGCAAGTAAATTAGAATCCAACAATAGAAAAAATTTAAGTCATGTTTGAAAAAGTAGGCATATATTATTAAATAACTTGTGACATATGTATAGAATCTATATGGAAAACTATACAACTCTGTTGAAAGAAATCAAAAGACTAGATAAATGTAGGTTTTCTATGTTTATGGACATGAAGGCTCAATATTGCAAGGGTGTTAGTGCTTCCCAGCCTATCTATAGCTTAAAGAAATCCCCAAAAAAGTCCCAGAAGATACTTTGTGGCTATTGACAACCGATTCTAACGGTTATATAGAGTGCAACCCTGAAGAAAAAGAACAAGGTTGAAGAGAGACATTGTCCCAGTGGAGACTTACTGTAAAGCTGCAGTGATTAAGGCAGGGTGGAACTGGGAAGAAAAGACACACAGGTCAGTAGAAAAGAACTGATCCAGAAAAAACAGACCTGCAGAAATTTGGCCAGCTGATCTTTAACAAAGGAGCAAAGGCAATTCACAAACAAAAGATGATCTTTTCAATGAAGGGTGTTGGAACAAATGACACACATGGAAAAAGAAGAATCTAGACACAGACCTTACAACTTTTAAAAAAATTAACTCAGAATGGATCACAGACCTAAGTGTCAAACACAAACCTATAAAACTCCTAAAAGACAACACCAGAGAAAGTCTAGGTGGCCTGGACTTGGGCAATGATACAACACCAGAAGCACAGCCCATGGAAGACTAAAATTTATATGTTGGACTTAATTAAAGCTAAAATTTTCTGTTCTATGATAGACAGGGTTTAAAAAAATGAAAAGACAAGCCACAGACTAGGAGAAAATATTTGCAAGTCACATATCTGGTAAGGGACTGGTATCCAAAATATACAAAGAACTTTTAAGATTGAAATAATAAGAAAGCAAACAAGCCAGGTGCAGATGACTCACACCTGTAATCCTTGCTACTTGGGAGGTACAGATCAGTAAGATCACAATTAAAAACCAGCCTGGGCAAAAATCCCCTATCTCAAAAATACCCAACACAAAAAATGGCTGGCAGAATGGCTCAAGTAGTAAACACATGCCTAGAAAGCATGAGACTCTGAGTTCAAACCCCAGTACTGCAAAAGAAAGAAAGAAAAGAAAAGAACTGAATTGAAAACTGTGTGAACGTTCTGAACAGACACTTCACCAGAGAAGAGGTACAGATGGCAAACGAGGATGTGAAAAGATACTCAAAAACATATCACTAGCGACTTGCAAATTGAACAAAAATAAAGCACTACTACATACCTGGTAGAGTGCATAAAACCGAGAATACTGACAACACTAAATGCTACAACACTAAATGCTGCTGACGATGTGCAGAGACTTTCACTCACTGCCTGTGGGAATGCAAACTGCTAAGCCGCTTTGGAAGACAGGTTGGTGTTTTCTTATAAAACTAGACATATGACCCAGCATTTGTGGTCCCTGCTATATGCCCATATGAGCTAAAGATGTAGAGCCCCACAAAAACCTGCACACAAATGTTCACAGCACACCTATTCATAATTGCCAAAACTTGGAAGCACAAGATGGCCTTCAGTAGGCAGTGGGTAAACGACCTGTGGTACATCCAGGCAGTGGAACAATACTCAGTAGTAGAAAGAAAGGAGCTATCAAGCCATGAAAAGACATGGAGGAAATCCACGTGCATACCGCTAAGTGAAAGAAGCCACTCCTCAAAGGTTACACCCTGTATGATTCCCACTTTATGACATTTTGGAAAAGGGAAAACTGTGGAGACAGTAAGAAGTTCATTGGTTGACAGGTGCTGGGGAGAGGGAGGGATGAATGGGTGGAGCACAGAGGATTTGGGGGGTGTTGACATTACTCTGTGTGATACTGTAATGATGGATATATGTCATTGCACATTTGTCCAAACAGAACTACAACTCAAAGAGCCATTGCAATGTGAACTTTAGTTAATAACAATGTCTCAAAATCAGCTCATCAATTGTAACAAATGTACCACATTAATACAAAATAGGTAATAGGGAAAAGGGTATGTAGGGATTGGGGGAGAGGCTGTATATAGGAACTCTCTGATCAATTTTTCTGTAAACCTAAAATTGTCCTAAAACAGAAGTCTATTAATTTTAAAAAGCAAAATACTAATAAACATAAGAGTGCAAAACTTATATTCTGAAAATATTACTAAAAGAAATAAAAGTAGACCTAAATAAACAAAGACTTCCATGTTTGTGGGTGGGAAGACCTCGTGGTTAAGATATCAGTATCCCCCAAAGTGATCATTCGGCATGATCTGCACCAAGTCCCAGCTGGCTTTTTTGCAGAAATTGACAAGAAAGCAAGATTTGATTCTAAAATTCACATGGCAATTCAAGGGACGTAGAAGAGCCAGGTGATGTTCAAAAAAACAAAATTGGCAGACTCCCACTTCTTGAGTTAAAAATGCACTGCAAAGCTACAGTAATCAACAGTGTGGTAAATGGATAGAAACTGACAACAGAACAGAGCTGAAAGTTCAGAAATAACTCATCACATTCATGATCAACGTATTTTCTAGAAGGGAACCAAGATGATTCAGTGGTGAAAAACACAGGTTTCTCAATAAATGTTGATGTAAAACTGAATATTCATGTGCAAAAGAAGAATTAGACTCCTACCACACACATATACAAGGATATAAAAGCCTAAGGAAGCAAAACTGTTAAAAAAAACTTGTAGAAGAAAATGTGGGCATAAATCTTGGCCTTGAAACAGTTGATGGTTTGTTAGACATGATACCAAAGACACAAATAACAATAGGAAAAATAGGTAAATTGAATATTGTCAAAATTAGAAAATTTTGTGTTTCAAAAACACCATCAGTAAAGGGCAAAGACAATCTATATTTTGGGGGCAAAGTTTTGCAAATCACATGTCTGATAAAGGACTTATACTGAGAATATATAAGACTGCATAAGAATATAAAGAAGCAAACACTTTTGTAACCCAACAATGAATTGGATGAATATCCACTTAAAAATGAACAAATAATCTGAATAGATAATTTTCTAAAGAAAATATACAAATAGTCAATAAGCACACAAAAAGAAGTTCTACACTATTAGTCACTGGGGAAATATAAACCAGAAACACTGGAAGACTCTCTTCAGACCCACTAGGATGGTTACTACTAAGAAGGAAGGCAGAAAAAAGTTTTGGCAAGAATGTAGAAAAATTGGAGCCCTCATACATAGTTGGTGGAAACACAAAATGGTGCAACTCTTTGGAAAACAGTCTGGAGCTCCTCAAAAGATTAGACATAGAGTTAGCATATGACTGTACTACCATGCTCCTAGGATACCATGAGGAACAAAAACAAAAGCTGGGACGTAAGTGATCAGAGTAGCAATACTCATAATAGCCCCAAAGTGGAAACATCCCAAATGCCATTCGACTAATGAATGAACAAATGAAATGTGGCATATCCATAAAGTGAAATATTTAGCAATAAATGGAAGTACTAATACATGCTACAGCATGGAGCCTTGAAAACACTATAGTAAGTGAAAGAATCCAGTCACAGAGGGTCATACATTATATGTTTCTATTTATGTGAAATGTCCAGGTAAATAGGTTTTAAAAAAAGGAAATTCATGGAGACAGAAGGCAGATTAGTAGTTGTGGGGAGCTGAGGGCTGGGGGTGAGGAGGGACTGCCAGTGAGTGCAGGTTTCTTTGGGGTGATGAGATGTTATAGAACTAGTTTCAGTGATGGGTGCACTAAAACCTGTTGACCTGTACACTTTAAATGGGTGAATTATATTTCAATAAAACTGCTACTTAAAAAGAAAATTACAAAGGAAATGACAAAATGTTTAGGACTGATAAAAATGAAAGTGCTGCATGTTTATCTCCATGGGAACAAATAAGTAAAGTTAAGTAAACTCACCCTAAACACACATACAGGTGCACAGTAACTAAATAACCATCTTGCACCATATGCAAAGCAGATATCCATCTCAAATAACACACATTTGAAAAATACGATACCTGATGCCCATCATACACATCAAAAAGTGAGATGTACATTGCATACCATAAACAAACTATTAGTTATCTAATTTACAGCACACCCACCCCTCCACACAAGTGAATACACATCACTCCATACACACAAAAATACCCACTCCCAATATATTACAGAAAATTTTGGTAAATATCCTTACATCACATATGTGCACAAAACCATTTACCATACCATACACAAAAATTAGATATCAATTTCACATCTGATAGAGAAAATAAATTAGACACCTGTCTCACACCTCATACAACTAATTTAGATTCCTGGGTCACACCTCACACACAAATAGACACTTATGTTCCATTTAGCACATGGCTAACAGATACCACGCTATTCCCACACACAGAGTAAAAAACCCAGCTCAAATGAGATCCTGTTGGGAGCCATTCTCCATGAGGTCAACACCTCATGTTTCTGTGTGATCCAGCTCCTTAGAGCAGGACAGTTTCAGGCAGGCTAGCGATGTTCATCTAGGAGGCACAGTGAGCTGAGAGGCAGCCCTCTCAGAGACCCCAAGGCCAAAAAGAAAGATGTCCTTCTCTGGCCTGGAGAAGAGTAACATACAGTTCAGAGCAGACATCAGGCTTCTCTCTGGAAGGGAGATAAGGTCACCAGCAGCCCTAGGATGAAAAGACTTTCCTGACTTCAGAGCCGTCCTGAAACCTACCCCACGGTATGCGTAGAGACCTTCTACATCACCCCATAGAGACAGCTGAGGAGCCGGTACAAGATGGACTGCTTCTGCCCTGGGAGCAAATGCTTTGTTTCTTCTACCCAGGCTGTCATGTCCCCTGGTAAGCACACAAGCACACATGTGAAACTATGGCAGAGTAGCTGAACTTGTGAGCCCAGGCCTTTCAGGTTTCTGACTTCACATGTAGTCATTTTACATACACACACACACACACACACACACACACACACACACACTCTCATAAACACACAGGCATTACTGTATCTCCAAGTTCACAAAAATTAGAGTCTGCTAATCTCATCACAGACACAGGCACAACATGGGTGAACATCAGACCTCACACAAAAACATTAGATATGGGGGTTGGGTGTTGCTCAGACATAGAGCACCTGCCTAGCATGCACAAGGCCCTGGGTTCAATCTCCAGCACACACAATACAGAAATAGAAAATTGCCCATCTCACACTACACACACACACACACACACACACACAC
The DNA here is from genome assembly GCF_047511655.1 of Castor canadensis. Classification (NCBI taxonomy): domain Eukaryota; kingdom Metazoa; phylum Chordata; class Mammalia; order Rodentia; family Castoridae; genus Castor; species Castor canadensis. The sequence goes on from NC_133394.1 coordinate 155,137,698, forward strand.
ACACACACACACACACACACTCAGGGACAGACAGGGCCATGGAGTCCTAGAAGGGGGCAGTAAGCTGGACTACAGACACTTGTTGCCTCCACTTTGATGTTTATGTAAGCCCTGGGGTGGACAGGGAGGGCAGGAGACAGACACTTGAGGGCCCTCTCTATAGGACCAACTAGAGCCCAGACAACAGGGACCAGAGCCCTCCCTTGTTAAGTAAATAAACAGGCTCACATTCCAGCAAAGGTTTGTGAACTGCTTTGTGCTAGATCCTTTTTGCATCCATGAGGATGAAGTCAGATGGTCATTTTTGAGGCAGCCCAAGAGTCTAGGTCCTGATGTCCTGGTAAGCCATCCTGCTTGGGGGTTGATCTCCTGAGTGGGCTTCCAGCAGCTAGGCCCTGGAAGGACAGATGAGTCATCAGGCAGATACTGGAAGGAGGTGTGCTATTGGAACCAGATTGGTCTGCGAGACTCCACACAGCTGTGCAGGAGGTGTGGGCACCCACAGAGGAAATGCCTGGAGAGGCTCTTCTCCCCATCACCTTTGTTTTTCTAGGGCACGTGCTGGCTAGTTCTTATACCAGGCATGTGGGTTGGATTCAGGATGGATACACCAGCTTCTGCCCTCACATCCCTGACTTTCTGTGGGAAGAACAGATTAAAAACCAAGCAAATAAACAGGATGGGCCCCTGACAATCCTGTGGAAGGAACTACCCAGCATCATCACAGAAAAGGGGACCTCAACTTTCACTCCTGTCAAAAGCAGCTCTCAATAACTTGATTTTGAACTGTGTACTGTTTCAGGAAGACATAGTATCTTAAGAAGCTTTGCTTAATGTTAGTTTGGAATGCTGGTAGAAGTGTGTGTTTGGTTTCAAAGGAAGATAAATCACAGATTTAGCCATAACTGGCTGTTGGATATCAAACGAGCCCCTGAAGGTGATTTCCAAGAAAACAGCAGGTCACCTCATGTGATCACCAAGGACGTCTCCAAGATGTGGCTGTCTCAGAGGTGTGTATGCATCTGGCTGAGGAGGACACATCTGTGCATGATGCCATACCTGGTTTCCAGCAGTAACAGCTTGTGTCGAAGACACTGGCTGAGATTTAAACAAAACTGCTACATTGAACAGGAGAGTGGAAAAGTCATTGTTTCCAATAAACCAATGGATGTTAGTTATGGGATTCTCAGAATTAAACTCCTTGCTTTGTGGTAGTTGTGGACTCACTAGTCATTGTAGGAAATAACACAGAGAGGTCCTTTGTATCCTTTGCTAGTGTCCCCAGGAGCAGCATTCCACAGAACAGTGTGGAGCACCATAGCACTGAATGGTGTGGTGCCATTCATCCATCCCACTTGGCTTCTCCAGGTATCCCATATATCCCATGTGTAGGCTGGCATGTCCACTGCCATGGCCAAGGTGCAAGATACCTCCAACACTATGAAGACTCTTCTGTTGCCCCTTCATAACCCACTTCCCACCCCCCTCTGGAAACCTTTAATTTGTTTTCTAGCTCTAAAACATTTTCTTTCTAAAAAGTCCACATAAATGCTATGTTAGTCCATTTTAGATTACTATGATGAAATGCCTGTGGCTAGGTAACTTTATAAGAAAAGGGGTTTATTTGGCTTGGCACCGATATCAGCTCAATTCTGGTGAGGGCCTCCTGACAGATGGCATTATGGTGGTGGGAGTGTATGCTACAGCGAGAGGTCATGCAAACAGGAAGCCAGGGTGAGGGAAAGGGACAGTCTTGCTCTTTTTAAAAACAGTCCTCTCTTCAGAACTAACTAAGGGGTCCCACAAGAATTAGAGAACTACATTTATCTCTTCCAATGGCAGTGCCCCAAATGACCTAAGTAATTCTAGGCCCCACCTCCAAAAGGTCCCTGTACCTCAATATTGCCACACTGTCCATGAACTCTGGGGAATACTCAAGCCTATCCAACTGGGACTGCCTTTTTTCTTCACTTGGCATAGTGACTTGGAGAGTAATCTGGGCTTGTTTGTGTATGACCTGCTCCTTCCTACTGAGTAATATTCCATGGTGCAGTTGTACTGCAGTTGGCTTAACCATTCACTGATGAAAGGACATCTGGGGTATTTCCAGTTGGGGTTTTGTGTGTCTCGGGCCGGGGTGGGGGGAGGTGGTACTGGGTTTGAACTCAGGCCCCATGCTTTCTAGGCAGCTGCTCTACCACTTCAGACACAACACCAGTCCTTTTCGATTGCCTTGGATAATGTTCCTCCTACTTGTGGCCTCTTGCTCACATAGCTGGCATGACAGGCATATACCATCATGTCTGGTTTATTGTTTGAGGTTGGGGTCTCACTAACCTTTTTCTGGGTTGGTTTTGAACCTCCATCTTCCCAATCTCCACCTCCTGAGTAGCCAGAATTACAAGTGTAAGCCATCATGCCCAATCTGTTTCCAGTTTTTGACGATCATACATAAAGCTGCTACAAGTTTTTATGTGAATATGTTTTTATTTCTCAAGGAAAAATGCCCAAAACTGCAGGCACTGTATTATATGATAACTACATGCCTAGTTTTACAAGAAACTGCCAACTTGTTTTTCATAACCTCAACTGTACTTGCTGATATCACTGTTTTTATTTTGGCCATTCTGAAAACTGTATGGTGACATCTCATTGTGGTTTTAATTTGCGTTTTCCTACTAGTTGATGAAGTTAATTCTTCATTCCTATTTGCCATCTGTTTATCCTCTTCTCTGAATTGCCTTCCCATGTCATGTCCATTTCCTAATTGGATTTTTTTTTATGGTAGTACTGGTATTTAAACTCAGGGCCTCACTCTGCTAGCCAGGCGCAGCCCTCTAATTGTATTTTTTTAGACTGTTGAGTTATGCATCCAAGATAGCAGTCCAGTTCATGAACATGGTATATCTCGCCATTTATTTAGGTTTCTTGATTTCTTTCATTTGTATTCATTTTTGCATACAACTGCTACACATTTTTTGCTAAGGTTATATCTCAGTATTTAATTTTCTTTGAAGTGATTGTAAATATAGTGTGTCTTTTATTTGAACTGTTACATGTTCCTTGTTGGTATAGTTTATAGAAATGCAGTTGGTTGTTTTTGTGACCTGCAACCTTGTTGAACTTACCTACTCAGCCCAAGAGCCCTGAGAAGGTGGAAGGAGGAAGGTTGGAAGGGGGAGCTCAACAAGGATGTGACCATGTAGGATGGGTTGGAAGGGTGTGGGGGTGGGAGGGATGTTCAAGTTTGAAACCCAAAGGAAGCACCAGGCATGGAGGAAAGCTGTGAGGGGCCAGTTCCTGGGGGAAAAGGCTGTGAATGGTGAGGTAGAAGCAAGCAAAGGGTGGGGAGGAAGAGAACAAAGGAGATGGAAGGCACAGAAGGGAGGAGGGAGGACAGACAAGGTGAAGCAGAACACCTTAGGGCCCTATCAGTGGTCTCATAGAGTGCAATTTCCCTTTTCAGGGAACCTCTTGAATGACATTCATTTTCTCTGTTATTGGACAGAACCTCACCCCAGAATGTGTGACTCTATCTGACATGCACACACACGCCGAGAACACACCAAAGGCTAGAACTATACAATGAGCTTGCTCAGGTGTGGACGATAGGTGGGATCATCCAAGGTTGACAACAGAGTTAAAGAGTATTGTTGAGCCAGACCACAGGGGTATGTTTGAGGGACAAGAGGCCTGTTTGTTGGGGGAAATGTGGCTCTTACCTCTGACCAGATCAGACTCCATCCCACCCTATACTGGCCTGGGCCGGGCTTTGGATTCCCTGGGCTCCTCCAGAGCTAGCTAGATGCAAGCCCCAGGGTCAATGTGACTCCCAACTTCCTGGCTTCTCCCTCCTACACAAACAAAAACCGGTCCACCTGCTCTCCAGCTGTTCCTCAGATGCAAACAGCAATAGCAGCCCCCAGTTGGGGGTGGGAGGCTGCTTACCCTCTGCACAGGGCAAACAGGCTCCCCAGCCAGCCATGTCTCTGCACCCCAGCTCCTGCCTCCCCTAGAGGCAAGTCTAATGACTCCTTGCAATCTGACCCCGCCTGCTCTTCCAGGTTGGCCTGTGGTTTCTTCCTACCTCAGGAATTTGCCATACCTTTCAGGAAATGCAGACTTTACTAGGGTGGAGTGACTTCAGGCCCTCTTTCTTGCACCCGCCCCCGGGGGCGTGTCCACGGTGGGGGCTATAAAAAACAAGGTGCGACAAAAGTGGCCCCGGGAGTGGACTTTATCCCTTCGTGGCGGGGACTTCCACCCCGGCCTCTGACAAGGGAGGCTTCAACTCCAGCCGTTGGCCCCTCCCACCCGACGCGTCGCTTCACCCCCAGTCCTCGGGGCGGGAGCTGACCCCAGTCGCCGCCTGGCCCTGCTCCGTGGGTGTTTGGCCCAAGCGTGCTGAGTGCTGAAGTCTGCGAGGGACTGGCAGCCCGTGGGCGATGGGGGACGCGCCGGGGACGACGGAGGATGGGCCGCGGGGTCCCCGCGTCTACGCGCGCCGCTGGGTCTTCCTGCTGGTGGTCAGCCTGCTGAGCTGCTCCAACGCCATGGTACGGCGGGCGGCCGTGGGGCGCGGGGCCAGTCCACGTGGAGCGATCCCGCTCCACTTCCCGCAGCGCCAGCGCCGCTGGTGTCCCGTGCCCAGTCCTCGTCCCCTGTGCCTTCTCCTGGACGGGGCTGGACGCCAGGAGGAGAGGGAAAATGTCTGTTCTGGCTTCAGGACACAGGTCAGCCCGGGAGAGGAGCCTTTCTCCAAGGGGCTTCAGCAACAAAGCCAGGCCACCCCTTGTACCTTAGCCAGATCCAGGCACCTGAGCACACCTGAGTGGAGGGAGGGCTTGAAGCCACCTTTTACCATCCGACTCTCCGAGTGACTGTGCAGCCAGTCAGTGGAGATACTGCCTGCTGCCCTTGTACTGAAAACGCCTACAGGCTGAGTCCCAGGGCCCAGACAGATTCCGGTGGGTCTTCTGAGGACTCACACAGGGATCTCCTTTGGCCTGGAGCTGTTCCATGGATCTGGGAAGTTCCTGGGACACTCTGGTGATGTCTTATTGTCATAATGGAGCAATTTACCCTGACACCAGGGATTGTGATCCCTGGCACTGGGCTCCATATTTAATATGTCTAGGTGGGTTCCCTGGAGAACCCACTCAACTCATCTGCAGTTGTAGCCCTGGCTCCTGGGTTCTGAGAGGGCAGCATGAGGGTAGGCACAGTGAAGTTTGGGATGAGGCTGGGAGACAGCTCTGTGTTCTGTCAGGTAGTCCATGGAGCGGCCACCACACACCCAGACAGACAAGAAGGGGTGAGCTGGGGCAAGGCTGGGCACTGGCTGAAGGTGTTCATGTTCAGTGGGTGAGCTGGACAAATCGTCCTCCCCACATCCATTGTCTTGCACATGCTAGACACATTTGTGCTCTGTCTGGCCATGGGAGGGGCCAGGGCTGAGCTTCAAGGCTGGAGAGGGATGTGCTCTGTAAACAGATGTCTTGTCTCCTTCCTGTTGAGTGAGGGCAGGCCAGAGGCAGCTGCACGCACTTACATGAGACACTTTTTGAGCCTGAGGGCTTTGTCCCTTGAAAGAAAAGGAACAAAAAGTAGTCATTGCCAGGCTTGCTGTCACGTGAGGTTTTGTGGTCAAGAAGCCTGGATTTTGCTGCTCAGTCACCAAGGGTGTGACCTGGAGCTCTGTCATCATCAGAGTTTGGTTAATCAGGAAGTTTGAATTTTGACACACCCTTGCTGTTGGTCCATCACCACCACCCTCCTCCCTCCTGTGCTAACCCTTAGTGACTCTTCCTCTCCTCTTGGCTCTCCTTATCTCTTCCAGAAAGCCAGTGTGTGCTGTGTTGTTTGCTGAGTGTGGGGCAGGGGTAGGGGCTGGGTCCCAGCATTTGATAATGCTTAAGGCTGGAGAATATTGCCTGCCCAGGGATGTCCTCAGCTGCCCAAACCTGGGTCTCCTGTAGGGTGGGGACACCACACAATTCAGGTGTTTCCACTGAGACTCAATCCACCAAGTTTACAGACAAACAGAGGTGCCATTGACCCCCTCCCCAACTCCCCAGGCTCTGAGCTCTGCTGTACCTTCAACTCTGTCCTCATCCCAGCTCAGCCCCTCCTTGGCTCTCTGCTTATGCTGCTTACTGCACCACTCATGCTTTGGCTCCTACGCCTCTTGTCCTTGTCCACTTCTCGCTTGAGGTTTCCACCACACACTAAAACTCACAGTGTTTCCCTATCTGGCTGTCTCAGCTCATTACTTCTCCGTGGGATTGGGGACCAGGGCTATCATCTTCTTTTACCCTGATATCTCTTCTTCCACCTTCCATGCTCCAGTGCTACATCCAGGTGACTCCACCCTCTGAGGTTCTGGCCTCAAAGTCGCTCCCTGTCCACAGACAAACTGCCTACCTCCCCCCTTTCTGTCCACCTTTCATACAGCACCTCCTAGATGGTGGGTGCTCCCCTGCTGATAGCCTTTAGCCACCTTGGCAGGAAAGGTCAATCCCGGTGGGGCTTGTAGGCAGGCTTACAAGCTCTGGCCAGATTGTTTGCCTCTGTGTGTGCCCCTCAGGCTGGTCCACTGTTGGGCAGGCTGTGCAGGCACCTGCTGCCCAGGTGCCCTCCTGAGAGATGACAGGGTGAGGTCATCTCTAGCAGGAGGATCCAGAGTTCATGTTAGGCTGTGTCCCCAAGGACACAATACTCCTACTCCTTCCTTGGGCTGGCCATGAGGGGGGACACAGGGAAATGTCTGTGGCCCCTGGACTGACTCCCATGTGTCCCACAGCTGTGGCTGAGCTTTGCACCTGTGGCAGACACCATCGCCCAACACTTCTTCCTGTCCATGGACCAGATCAACTGGCTGTCGCTGATCTACCTTGTGGTGTCCATTCCATTCGGCATTGTAGCCATCTGGGTTCTGGACTCTGTGGGACTCCGAGGGGCTGTGAGTCAAACCCCACACCATGCCTGTTCTAGGGCGGGTGGGTCCCTGCTTTTGGGTGTGGCTGCCTCTCAGACCAGAGTCCATCAGCTCTACCAGCTGACACTCCCAAGCAGAGCTGCCAGGGCAGTGGGGTGGCTGGAAGTTGGTTGTCCATGTGGGCTGAGGATGGGCATCTGTCCCTGCAGACCATCCTGGGTGCATGGCTGAACTTCGCTGGGAGTATGCTGCGCTTCCTGCCCTGTGTGGTTGTCAGGGTTCCTGACCCATTTGCCTTCTTCATGAGCGGCCAGAGCCTCTGTGCTCTGGCTCAGACCCTGGTAGTCTTCTCTCCAGCCAAGCTGGCTGCCTTGTGGTTTCCAGAGCACCAGCGAGCCACAGCCAACATGATCGGCACCATGTGTGAGTTTTGGGATGAGGCCTCAGCTGCCTGGGCTTAGCCCTTGGCCCCTGGCTGGGTGTGCAGGTCCTCTATCCCTGCACTCTGGCTGAGGCCAAAGCACTGAACCAAGGAAAGCTAAAGGTGAAGCCTGCCACAGATGAGCTTAACAAGGCCCTTCTTTGTCTGCCTGTCCACCTAGCAAACCCTTTGGGAATCCTTGTGACCAATGTGCTCTCACCTGCCCTGGTCAAGAAGGCAGAGGACATCCCAATGATGGTGAGGGGCTTGTAAGGTGCATGTGTGCTGTGTGTGCTTGTGTATGTATGTGGTGTCTGTTGTATGTATGTATGGGGTGTGTACCTGTGTGTCGTGGGATATGTGGTATATCTGTGTACCCACATCTGTCAGTATGATACTACTGGTATGTCAGCATAACTTGTTTCTTACATTGGTGTGAAGTTGGCCATTAGGGGCTGAGTCTGAACTCTGGGAGATCAGGCTTCCCTTATCAAGGCAGAGTTGTCCTTGAGTGGTATTCTGAAAGCTGGGCTCCACATAAAGCCCACTGGAGCAGGTGATGGTGGAGAGGGCAGCCTACCACAGGACATGGGATCAATGACTCTGGAGACTAAAGGTGAGTGATGGCCAGCAAGAGGGCAAGAGGACCTGGGCCCAGAGCAAGCCTAGGCATGTGGGGTACATGCATCTGCATAGCATCTTTGTGACACACATCCTCTCCCTAGCTTGGTATCTACATTGCACCTGCAGCTCTTGCCTGCCTGCTAGCCACCACCTGCCTCTGGGAGAGTGTGCCTCCTACCCCACCCTCTGCAGGAGCCATCAGCTCCACCTCGGAGAATTTCCTGCATGGGCTCAAGCTGGTGGGTACTACAGACCAAGGGACGGGAAGGCCATGGTCAGAAGCCTGCTGGCACTCCTGGGCTGAGAGGTGCCTTCCCTTCCAGCTGGTACGGAACAAGGCCTACGTCATCCTGGCCGTGTGCTTTGGGGGCGGCATTGGGATCTTCTCCAGCTTTTCGGCTCTCTTGGAGCAGATCCTCTGTGCCAATGGCTACTCCAATGTGAGCACCCAGCCCTGCATGGAGGGAGAGGGGTTCTGCCTCTGCAGGGGTCACCCACTGCCCTCCAAGCACTCAGCGTCCATCTCTGATGGGGATGAGATTGACATCCTCCTGGTCAAAGTGGCAGTCATAGCTGTCACGCATCCCTGAGTCATGCCCTCTGCTCTTTGGTTTTGTGCTGGGGGTGGGTTTGGGGATATGTTTCTACCTCTGCCCAGGGTTCCTGGACACTGATGTCCAGTGAAGTATCTGTGGTGACAGGACCTTCTCTGTAGTGGATGCACAGTGTAGGAAACCCACCTGTCAGGCAGCCAACAGTGTTGTCCAGCCTGGGCCTCTGGTTCCACCCTGGTTATAGTTTAGGTTCTGAGAAGCCCTGTAAGCTCCCTCCCTGGTGAAAGTGCCAAGTTTCTCCTCTCCCTCCTTCTCATCTCCCTCTCTGCTCTTCCTCTAGGAGTTTTCTGGTCTCTGTGGGGCTCTCTTCATCATGTTTGGGATCCTGGGTGCACTGGCTCTTGGCCTGTATGTGGATCGAACTAAACACTTCACCGAGGCCACCAAGATAGGCCTCTGCCTGACCTCCCTGGCATGTGTGTCCTTTGCCCTGGTGAGAATCCCCTGGAGCTGAGGCCGCCCTGCAAGGGGCAGAGGATGCCCTGGGCAGGCAGATGTGGTGAAGGCTAGATGGGACAGAAGTGGCATGGCCAGAGCAGGTGCCTTGACTCTGGTCTGTCCTCTGCCTGCCGGGTGGCCCTGGGTGGGCTGGGGCTTCCTTGCCCACACCCCAACCCAGTTCAGGAGCTTGTTGGGGTGGTGGCTCGACTGACTGCTCCCCACAAATCCCTCCCTCTGCCATCTTCCTTCTCCCAGGTGTCCCGGCTACAAGGACAGACCCTTGCGCTGGCTGCTATCTGCTCCCTTCTTGGGCTCTTTGGCTTCTCAGTGGCACCGGTGGCCATGGAGCTGGCCATTGAGTGCTCATTTCCTGTTGGTGAGGGTGCAGCAGCAGGCCTGGTCTTTGTCCTGGGGTGAGTATCCTTTCATCCTGACTCCTTCCCCTGAGGCCCAGAGGCCCTCCCCTTGCCCTGCCCAAGCTGTTCTACAAAGCAAGTAATCTGCCTGCTTTGGCCAAGGCTGTGCATGTATTGAGCACCTGCTGTGTGCAGGCCTGGGCCAGCTTCTCAGGCACATGTGAATTTGGGATTGAAGGTAGCACACTGGTCAGCATAGATGCTGGCCCTTTCCTAAGTGGCATTCAGCTTTGCTGGGTGGGCAGTGCAGCTGTCCAGGCTGAGGGCCTTGTGTATCCATATTCAGGCAGGCCGAGGGTGTACTCATTATGGTGCTGCTGACGGCATTGGCCGTGCGACAGACAGAACCGTCCTTTTCCACCTGCCGGCAGGGTGAGGATCCATTGGACTGGACAGGTGAGTGTCTACACCCAGGTCTTTGGCGGCTGAGAGTGGAGGACAAGAGGCTAGGAGACCTGGGCTGGAGGGATGGCTCTGGAATCTCTCCTCCACAACCCTAACTCTTTTTGCCCTTCACTGTCCTTGGGGGGTGAGTGTGGGTCCCAGAGGTGCTGTGGAGTGGGGTCAAAGACATTTAGCTGGTGGGTGTGGCTCAAATACCCCGACAGAAACTCAGCCTCAGTACCCCCTTATGAGCTATTTCAAAACCCGGGGAAAGAGAAAAACAGGGATAGAGACAGAGAGACAAGAGACAGGGTCAGAGAGAGAAAGTTAGAGATGGGAGTGAGCAGAGACCAGGGTGGTGTTGCACACTCATGTCACCATTCCTCATGCTGATGACTTCAAGAGCATGGCTCTTGGAACCTGTGTCTGTGAACAGTGAACACTCTCAGGCTGCCAGGGGCTGCGCACAGGGCTGTTTCCAGGCTGCTCATGTGGCCTGTGGGTCAACTAGGTTAGGACGGCCTAGGGCTTTGCCCATAGCCACCCAGGCTGGGCTGTGTCTGGGGCTGTAGCTGGTAGGGCTGCTGTGAGACATGGATGTACTTGTGTCCCTAGTGTCCCTGCTGCTGCTGGCTGGCTTGTGCACCTTCTTCACCTGTGTACTGGTGCTCTTTTTCCACACTCCGTACCGGCGCCTGCAGGCTGAATCTGAAGGGCCCCCTCTATCCAAGACATGCACTGGGGAGCTGAATACCACAAGCCCCACTCCAGTCACCCCTGGAGTCTCCCAGCTTGGCACCCCCAGCTGAGACCCTGCAGGAAGCTCCTGGCCCTCCCCCAACTCTCAGAACTAGTAGACTATAACAGCAGACATGTCCTGAAGGGGAGGTGAGACTGGCAGCTTGGATCACCCTGGCTGGGCCAACCATGCTGTCAGCCCCGACAGGGACTCAGGTTCCTTGGCACATCCAGAGCATGGCAAGATACCCCTTTGGCCACCAAGGCCAGACCGTGTGGCTGGAGCAAGAGAAGCTGCTGCTATGTGGACAATGACCAGGAAAGATGGACCTTGGCCAGACCAGACCCAGGGTGGCCACTGCAGGGAGGGCCCATGCAGGGGCAGCTTGATGAGCAGGGGCAACCTGAAATGAGGAGGAGGGGCTGAAGGGGAAACTGCACAGGCTGGAAGTCCTGAGGGCCACAGCATGGCCAGTATGAGGTGGACAGGTGTGGGAGGACCTTGCCAGGAACCTGTCCTAGAGTTTCTCCACTCTGCTCACTATGGAGTGACCAGACCTAGAGCCTGGTTCGAGGGCAATGCTGAAGGCAGCGGGCCAGGATGGGCTGCAGGGGAGCAGAAGGGCCCGAGGCGGATGCATGAATTCCCCCAGCGGACACTTGGAGGCAGGTTTGTGGGTTCATGTTTATTGAACTGGCCGTAGCCCAAGGGGCAGGAGGCTCACTCCTTTTCTTCTCCATGGGTTAGCACATAGCTCAGTACATGTTGCCCGCTCGTCGTCGATGGAGGTGATCTCCAGCGTCTGGTTCACCTAAAAGCAAGTGGATTGGTCGGGTATTTGGGAGTGAAGTTAGGCGGGAGGGGGAAGTGAAAAGGTCCCTGGGTCTCCAAGGCCGTCTTGTCTCTGCGCAGGGGAGGGAGCGGGGCCGCAGAGCTGGGGCATCCACAGAGGGGCAGGGCCGGGGAGGGATGAGGGCGAGGGGCTGGTGCGGCTTTGCGGTGTGCACAGACTTGCTGAGCTCTAGGGCTGACCCTGTCCCTAATCTGCCCCTGAATTATGAGCTGGTCATCAGTGCGCTGGTGTTCAGCTCATGCCTTTGGGAACCAAGGAGGAGGGCCATGTAGAATATGCGGGAGAGGAGTAGGGGTTCCAGGAGGCGGGGCGGGGGTGGGGAGGGAACAGGGAGGTTGTGGGACTGGTGGAAGGGGCACGTGTTTCGCAGGTCAGGAGAGACTTCTCTGGCTTGAGTGGCCTCCAAACCTGACTTGCCTACTGAGTCAGTTCAACCTCCTTCAGGAGATTCATCCCAAGGGCCACTGTGTCAGACCCTAGGCCTGTTCTGTGACCCCTCCCCCAAGTATGGGGTTTGAACTCAGAGCCTCATGCTTGAACCACTCTGCCAGCCCCCAGGGGCCTGTTCTGAGTGTCCTCTCAGCCTGCCCCCACTTCCCTCAGCTGCCCTTCTGCCATGCTTGGGCCTGCAGAGATTTGGAAAGAGAGGCTGTGGCTGGGCTGCACTAACCTCACATGTTGTCATCTTGTCAGCCTGAGACATCATCATCAGGTGTTTGATGCTGAGAAGGGGAACCGGCTGAATTAGGGTGCCTTAGGAGGGGTGGTGAGTTCACAACTGCAGCTTGTCGGGTGGGAGGCTTGAGGGAGGGGCCTGCTCTGTCTGCACTCCTCTTTGGTGGTCATCAGAGACCGTCCTGACTTTGGTTACTCCTGGGGTCTTGTCTGGGGGTATCTGATGGGGCAGACGGAAGTGTCTGGGACACCATAATATTCTCTTTCTCCAGTGCCCTGCGCAAGATAACTTTCTATAAAAGGGACTAAAGACAGAGCAATGGTTCTAGAGACAATGACTGCCTAGGTCATGAGTGCCCCAAATGGGTACTAGACTCTGGTCTGGAGGTCATCCAAGGCCCTAGAGTGAAGCCCTGGAAGCGGGCTTGGGGTCCAGGAGCTGCAGACCCTCAACAGGGCAGACTCTTCCCAAACCTGCACTCCCTACTCCCTGTGGATGCTGCCTTTGCCTTTGAACATCTTAAAGGCATTAAGGATGGTCTGTCCACAAAGAGGCCTTTAGTGTCCTGTCCTGCTCCAGGGCTTCAAGCACTCTGCCTGGAAGGCCTTCCTGCTCCTGAGATCCAGGGAGGCCCTGTCAATTCCCACCTTGGCGTAACTACTCTTAGGGTCTCAAGGGGGCAGGCCAGCACTGCAATTGAGAGCTAGGGCTCCATGAACGAAGGACAGAGGCCTCCAACAGCTTGGCTGTTGGAGGCTGAGTGTGCCTCTGGGTCACGGATAAGCTTCTTGAGAGATGGGAAAAGTACGGCTTTCTAAGTGTTAGGAACTGACTTCCAGGACTACCACTCCTGCCGAAGGGCCAGGAGCTCACCAGTCTCTCCCCAAACAGGTTCAGGAACATGGTGAAGTTAATGGGCCCTGAGGCCTCCTTAAGCATGACCTCCAGCTTGTCATCCTCCACATTAATTTTGCCTGTTGTAGACATGAGAGTAGAGGGGAAAAGGTTGCTGGGGCAGGAAAGTCACCCTCAGCCCCTCTGTCCTTGTTGACACTGACAAGTGACCCTACTGAGCTGCCCACCTGTCATTCTCCAGGGTGACCAAGAACAGTGCTCAGCACATGGAGACAAAGAGGGGAGATGGGGAGGGGAACCTCAGCCCAAGTGTGTGGGGTATGGGCTGGGGTGATCAACTGCCCTCAAACCCTGAACTAGGGACATCAGCTACTATGGAGGACAGGAGGGGGCACAGAGCTGGGACATCTTGAGGACTTGTTTTCTGTCCTCATGTATAAGAGGGCTTAGAGGGAGGACTAGTTGTCCTGGAAACCCCCTGCCACCCACCCAAGGAGAAACCAGGTTGCCTTTCCTAGCTACCAAGGCAGGACTGGAAGCCCTCTGCCTTTCTGCCTCAGGCTGCACCAGGCTAAGAACAGCATCCCATGGTAGGTATGGAGGCAGGGCTGGCTGTGGCATCTATTAGGGGATTGGCACCTCCCTGAAGCCTCTACCCAAGTCCATTCCAGGTTGCCCTGTCCACCTTCTATACCACCTGCTGCTCTGAACATGCCAAGAAGCCATTCCCACTCCCTGAGGAGGCCACAGATGTCCCCCAACCCCCTCTAGTGAACAGAACATTGGGTTAGCCTTTAGGGCTGGTGCTCTTCCTTCACTAGAGCAGCACCAGAGGTGTCCAGGGCCATGCTCCCCTTCCACCTGCACCTACCCAGGAGGCATAGGTGTCCTTCAGGTCCTCCTTGTCAATGAAGCCATCTTGGTTCTGATCCATGAGTGTGAATGCCTCGGAATCAAGGCCAGGCCTGTTGCACTGCTGGCAGCCTGGCTCTGCTCGTCTTAGCCGCTCACACCTGGCTCCTCAGCCCCATGAAGGGGATAGGCAGGCTATCCCCTGTACCAGGTCCTCCTGCACCAGATGGAGCTCTCTGAGGAAGAGCAAAGTCTCATCTCTTTGAACACTTGGATCTGGGTCTGCTTGAAGTTGGAGAAGACATTGGAGGATGCCCTTTGGACACACAGGACACCACTTTCCTTTTTCTTTGTCTTCCTGCTGGCCTGAGGTGGGAGAACCATGGCTGAGCATCTCTGGGCAACTGAGGGAATCCTCAGGGGCACCCCATGATTTTGAAGACTTAACTGAGAGGATGGGTGACAAGAGGAGGCTGGAGAGGCCTGGGGAGCCTGCTGTCCAATGCCTAGGTGTTGGGAGGGAGGACAGGGACTCCTGGAAGCTCTGGCAGAGCACAGGGTTCACAACAATCTTGTGTTCAGTCTCAGGCAATTCCAGGGTAAATGGACTCCAGGGGTCCATGGTTGTTCTGGGGATCTGGGGTTCCTGAAGGCCAAATGATGTTTCCTTCATCCTGCCCAGACCATGGCAGCTGTAGGGCATGTACTTCTCATACCTATGTGTGTATATTCACGAGCACACACACACATGTACAAACACACCCATGCACATGTGCACACACTGTCACATGGCCCTGCCCAGTGGTCTGCCTGGCTGTCCACTTACCATGCCTGGGTCCTCTCTGCCCAGAGCCAGGTCCCACCTGTATAAAGTGCCTGCCTGGTTCCTCAGGAAAGCTCAGACTTCAGCTGTCATTTCCTACAAGGACAGGCTTAGGGCCACCCCACAGGACTGGACAACTGCAGAGTGAGCTCAAAAAGTCAGGTGGTGACTCAGACACCCACCCCTGGCCTCCCAGCCCTCCCAGGCATGAGGAGGCTTTGTTCTGCTGAGGCTGCTGTATCTCCAGGGCCAAGAACTATGCTGTTGGCCAGAGCTTGGGTGCCTGGGCACTGTTGGAACTAGGGGTCTGAACCTGCCTGGGTTCTGCAGACGGGAACTGTAGATGCCAGAAGAAGGAGCACCTTTTCCAGATCTGTCCAAAGGTACTGTGGGTAGTCCAAGTTTTCACCCAGCATTTCGTGTTAGGGCTCCGATAGCACCTCCTTACCTCCCAGCCTCATTGGCAGTGAAGTCAACAGGACCCATGACGCTGGCCCCCTTGTGACCTTGTGGCTGGACCACAGGGGATAATGTTTCTGGGATGGAAGAGCCTTGGAGATGGTCAGGCCCAGAATATTGTGACTCTGCCTGGCCCCCAGGTTTTCCCCCAACTCCCTGGTCTCATAGGTAGCATGCGGGAGAGATGGGGTGGGCTGCAGGCCACACAGGATGATGGGGGTTGGTAGGTAGGGACCCTGACTGTGCCTGGAGAGCAAGCCCCTAGAGAGTGAGATCTGAGCTGGGTGAGAACAGTGAGAAGTCAGACAAGTAGCCCCAGCCCTCAGTACCACGGTGAATGGACATGGGAGAGTGTGTGGTTTTGAGAGCTGGGTGGCCCCTATGTCTGGCACATCTTATCTCTGATTCATGGCATGTCTGCCAGTGTCCACTGTGAGAGGTCCTGCCCCCCCACCGGGTTTCAGGTGGTCACAGAACCTTCCTCCCAGGTACTGCTGACTGAGACCCCAACAGCCAATGGAGTCTTCAAGCAGGATCCTGGGGAAACATCACTGGCTTGGGAGGGTCTGGAGGAGATGGCCAGGAGGGAGCACATGGTCAGGTGTGGGGACGGGAGGTGGAGAGAGGGCCAGGAGTGGGTTTGGGTATGACAATGCAAGTGTGGGCTGCAGGAGTGAACTCTGAATGTGAGAAGGGCCACAGAGCCCCCAGGGAGGGTCCCGGCCAAGCCTGAGCTCAGTACTAAAGATAGCAGCACAGCCAGGAGAATAGGGATTCTGTACACCACTGACCCTAACAGGAGCAGGGGTTTCCCACTGTTGTCTTGAGCCAGGTGGGTCCCTCTGCCCCATGAAGGATCTTGAGCCAAGGCAGGCACCAGGAGTCTTCCTTGAGGTGTCACGTGTTTATGTGTGCACATTGTGCCTTCACATGTGTGTCCTTGCTCCCCACAACAGAGATCAGGATGATCGAGGTTTGAAGCCAGCCCGGGCAAAGAGTTTGCAAGACCTTATCTCGAAAATAACTAATACAAAAAGGGCTGGTGGAGTGACTCAAGGTGTAGACTGAGTTCAAGCCCTGGTACTGAAAAAAAAAAAAAGTGTAAAATCCAGCAAAGGGAAAACTACTTGGTCACCTGAGGTCACCTGATCAGCTGCAGGAATGTGAGGGGCTGAGTATGCAGATGGCCTTGTGGGTGAACGGTCTGTTTTGTGCCTTCTGGGGTCAGTGTCTCTTTGTAGTTTCCCTAGGGGATAAAAGGGTTAGGATAGGATGGGATCTGCCTCTGATCCACAGGACCAGGCAGCCTGGGTATCATGGTCCCTAAACCAGGGACATCCCAGTTTCTCAGTCCAGGAGGCCCAGGGCCTGGACTTCAGAGCAAGTCGGAGAGGCAAGGCAAGTTCAGCGAGATCTCTGGAGGGCAAAAGCACCTTTCCTAGGTGTCCAGGTCAGCTCAGCACCTAACGTCTCCTCCACACCCCAAGAACACTGAGCATGAGCCCTGGAGTTTTCATTGCTGTATTTTATTCACTTTAGATTGAGTTATATTCTCTTTGGAAATGTGGATTCCATGAACAGTAAGGAAAATGGGCTTCCCCCACTCCTGTAGAGGATTAACCTTCCTGGGACCCAGTCCCTGTTCTGGAGAACCTCCTGTCCAGCAGTGCAGGCCTGAGGCATTGTAACAGTACTTAAAAGCTGCTTTTGCTGAAAAACACTAACTCCTGACTACTTTCCATCAGAAAATTCTCCTAATATCACCCAATCTCAGGAGGAAGTAGCCTTTTCTGCAGAAGTGGAAGGCAAAAACTGATAATGGGGAAAACGTAATAAGCATACAACTAAATATGCTTATTGTCACAATTTTAGTAACTAAACCACTTTATAGCTAGCCTCAATTGCCCAAATGTTCAAGTCTAACCTTCTTTTTCTCCTTTCTGTTACTCTCCTTCCCCTCTCTCTTTTTTTTTTTTTTGGTGAGTCTGGTGTTTGAACTCATGGCTTTGCGCTTGCAAAGCAGGTGCTTTACAGCTTGAGTCACTTCTCCCGTTTATTTTACTCTGGATATTTTGGAGATGGGGTCTTGAGAACTATTTGCCCAGGCTGACCTCATCCAATGATTCTCCCTATCTCAGCCTCCTAAGTAGCTAGGATTATAGGCATGAGCCACCTGCACCTGGCTCCCCTCTCAATACTTTATGTCAGGGAATACAAGATTAATATTTTTAATCACCTACTGAGCCATCACCTGCTGGGCCAATGGCAATTTCCCATGAGGAAATATTTTGTTAGCAAGACTCAACCTTAGAATGTTGGCCTTAACAGGAGGGAGATGGATGTTGACATTAAAGGGAGATATCCTTAGGATGGGTCTACAGTCTTTGGGATGTTACATATCTTAATTTGCTGGCAAATTAATAAACCTTAATTTCATTTTCTCCAAAACCCTGCTTTTATTGACACTGAGCTCAGGTAACCGAAGTTTCAGTAACAGCAAACTTCTGGGCATTGGAGCAAAGTGATCTGATGAGTGGTAGACTACCCTGCTGTGCCTGACTTTCATAGGGGCTGTGTTGCTGGCATTAGGCATAGCCAGGAGAGTGCTCATCTACTGTTGGTTGTCTCTCTGGGTAGTGCCTGACCAGGTTATAGGAAACAGGCAGCCATTCTAAGGGGCAGAGACCTACTGGCAGTCTGGGATGTTACAAGGTCTGGATCAAGGGGGCCTTTGGACTCCAGATGGTGAGGTTCTGAGGGCCTGGGCTGGGAGACCCAGGGGGCAGCCCTGCTTGGGATGGCCTTCCAAGGAAGGCCCCAGCCCCTCCAGGTAATTGGTAGCAGTTAGCCATGAGTGATGGGGATATGCAAAGGGAACCAGAAATGGAGGAAGAGATCACAAGGTATCTGAGAGAAAACACTGTAATTAAAAACTGTTCAGCTCACTGGTGTCTAGTCTCTGTTAAGATCAAAATAGTGGGCTGGAGGTATGGCTCAAGTGGTAGCCTGTCTGGCAAGAGCCTGGACTTGGAGTTCAAACCCCTGTGGGGGATACCTAGGTCTATAAACCATACCACATGGGTCAAATGGACCCAGTAATCATTTGTCTACTGTTGGGAGCCATGAGCTGCAATCTGACACAAATGGGGAAGTTTGAACATCTACCTCCCACTTTGAGATCTCAGCTTTAGGTGAGGAAATAGTTGTGACCTCACGATGTGGATCAAGAGAATCCCTAATTAAATTCCATGAGGAAAAAGCATCTACTGGGACACAGGTAGGTCCTTCACTAGTATAATGGTCTTTTAATCTTTGACCAACCTTTTCCCAAGTTTTTAAATGGATGGTTTCCTTATCAGGAAACGACGGACACACCTTTTGGACATGAGACAAAAGTTCAAGCTGACTTTTAGACACTTTACATCCTCCACCACGCAACATTGAACACAAAATTTCTGTAAAGAGAGCCTGCTCTTTACTTTCTTGCTGCCCTATTTCTCTCAATGTTGCTCGGTAACCTGAAACTGAAGCTAAAACATATGCACCAGCCATCTGTGCCTTCCTTACCTTAAGCCTCTGTCTGGGTCCCTGTTTGGGGTGCCACTTGCCGGGATCGCAGAGGTTCTTGACCCGAAAGGGCTCAGGAAAGGAATGAACAGACGAAACATAAATGGAGAGGACCAGAAGGCTGATGACCAAACTGGCAAATGTTTTATTTTTGCATTAGGCTTATAAGCAGGACAAAGCAGGAAGTTATACAAGCAAGGAGAATTTCTGTGCCTGGGAAACAATGCTCTCTACCTGAAAAACAATGTCTTCCCTCCAAAACTCCCTGATTTCATTAAGGAAACTCGGATTCTCCTAGTTTCACATATACAAAACCCGGGCCAAGGACATACCGCCCTGTTCCTCACCTTTCATAAACAAGTACCTTAATGTTAATGTTTTTCTCCAGACAAAGGGAGCCTCTCCATGTTTCCTCAAAACCCCAGTGAGAGACGTGGTGCACCTGCAGTCTCCGACCTTGTCAGATTGTGGCTCATGGCTCCCGACAGTCTACCCTAGTCTTGACCTCACCCCTGCAGGCTGGACCTTGGATAGCAATTTCTTATGGGCAATCTCAACAAGTACTCAAACCCTAGTTAGTGTTGTTCTCACCCTAGAGACTGCCCACTTTCCGTCTACCGAAAGCTTATTCCTTTCCTAATAAACTTGTTATCACTTTCACCACGTTTTCCATCTTGCCCGAGTGCTCTCTGCCGATGCAAAAACCGGGACGGGTGTCGACATCTCGGCATCACGGGGAGGTAAGTGATGAGGGCTGCGGGCGAGGGAGCCTTGCCGCGCCGCCAGGTGTAGCGGGTGCGCCAGGGGCGGGCAGTCCCAGGAAGGGCCCAGAAGGTCGCTGCCCTGCGGCTACCTCCACGGGCTCAGGAGCGCTCAGTACAGTCCGCAACCCCGGCCCCGTCCACCGGCCGCGCCCTCCCGGCTGGAAGGTGGGTCGCTTTGCCCCAGCCCTCCCCGGGAAGGAATTCCGCCGCCGCCTTCCATGCCCAGCCAGCTCAGGATGCCACTGAGCAGACGCAGTAGACCTTGTGCGCGCGCACGCCCCGATACGTCACCACCGAGCGGGGGCGCGCGGCCCCGTTCCCGTTCGCCAACGCATGCGCACGCCCCACTGTGCGAGTGCCTCTCGGGCCTTCCGGAACCCGCGGTTGTGCTTCCGGTGCGAAGGTCAGGGACAAGATGGTGCCCCCGGTGCAAGTCTCTCCGCTTATCAAGGTGAACCTGGCTTCGCGGCCGCCGCGCGATGCTCGAGACCCCCGCGTGTCCCGCCCCACGCCCTCGACTCCGCGACCCCCGCCTGTGTAGGCCGCGCCCCTGTGTCCCCACGATCCCTCGCCCCGCGCCCCTCGGTCACACGATCTCTCGCCCCGCGCCCCTCGGTCCCACGATCCCTCGCCCCTCGGTCCCACGATCCCTCGCCCCTCGGTCCCACGATCCCCGCCTCGCGCCCCTCTGTCCCCACGATCCCTCGCCCCGCGCCCCTCTGTCCCCACGATCCCTCGCCCCACGCCCCTCGGTCCCACGATCCCTCGCCCCGCGCCCCTCGGTGCCCACGATCCCCGCCCCGCGCCCCTGGGCGCTTCGCGACTCCGCCCCGCGCCCGTCGCCCCCACACCCCGGTAGCCCCGCTCTGACGCCCTGTCCTGCAGCTCGGCCGCTACTCCGCCCTGGTCCTCGGCATGGCCTACGGAGCCAAGCGCTACAGTGAGTGTGGGGGCCTGGGGCGCGGGGCTGGCCGTGGGGGTTCAGGGCGAAAGCCAGGGTGCTGGGCAGGTCCAGTCTGCAGCGAGGGCGAACATCGGGCCTTGGCCCGCAGTGAGGTGAAGGGAGCTGAGGTGAGACCTGGCTCCTTGAGCGGAAGGAAGAAGTTAATCGACTGCCCCCAGGTTACCTCAAACCTCGGGCAGAGGAGGAGAGGAGGATAGCAGCAGAGGAGAAGAAGAGGCAGGATGAGCTGAAGCGGATTGAGAAGGAGCTGGCCGAAGGTATGGAGTCTAATCTCCAGCAGTCCTCCACCCAGGTTTCTCGCAAGGCCTACTGCTGCCCAGTGGAGGGAAGGGCCGGCGCTCCCCACGGTCGGTCCTCCGGGAGCCTTCTTGGGAGGGGGTTGGGACTTGGCAGTTTGCTCTGGGTGGGGGCCCACCCCACCACCCCACCACCCCACCACCCTCAAGAGAAGCACCGCGGAGCAGGCTTCTCGCTGACCCTGGGCAGGTTCAAGTCACGGCACCTGGAGGGAGAGCCAGGGTCGGGTTTTAGCGACGCACAGTCAGGTTCCCTTGGAATTACTTCTGGATTGTTTAAAAACTGAAACTTGAAGTCCTCATAGGTGGCCTGAGAGTGTATAATGTGTCGAATTGTCTCTTCTGACCTTTCAGCTCGAGAAGACAGCATCTTAAAGTGAGAAGCGCCAGCAAGCGTGTTTCCCAGCCCCATTGGATGAGTAAAGCTTTGTTGTGTGATTCTCTGCCTTCCTCTCCTTATTGCCTTAGTTGTGCCTGCCTGGGCTCCTGCTCACGAGTTGCATTCTGTTCTCCTCAGGGTGGGGGCTGAAGGGGGTTTCAGAGGAACTAAAGAGTTGTCACCTGACACCTACCCAAAGCACAGCGCACAGACATGGCAGAAAGTACCCAAAAGTGCAGTGTCTTTTCCATCTGGGGCATGTTGGTCTGCCCCCTCCACCCCCACCCCCCCAAGGTGCCAAAATAAAGTGATCCCCCTCTTGGGTGCAGTTTGCTCTGCTCTGGCCTCTCCTGCTTCTGTCAGCAGCCCAGGCCCCTGCACAGGCAGAGGAGGAAAGGTGGGGAGATTGGTGCCCTTACCATTGGGACACTGGATCCTCTACCCCAGTTAGCCCTACCCTAGATGGAGGTGCTGGGTTGGCCTTGAGATTGAAGCCTAGGGAGATGACTCATGCAGGAGTTTGTGACATCCCAGCTGGACTTCTGGGTTCCTACTTGCTGAGAGCTGGCCTGGTGATTTTTTTGGTGGTACTGTGGTTTGAACTCAGGGCCTCACACATGCTAGGTAGGTGCTGTGCCACTTGAACCACTCTGTTAGCATGGCCTAGTGGTTTGGAGTGGACTGTGGGTGTTGCTGTTTCCCAGCTCCAAGTCTTGAGCAAATTTTCTAGGCTTGGAGATCCATTTTTTTAAAATTTGTTTGTAAAGTGAGTTCATTTGCAAATGTAAAGAGATACAGCATACAGTCATTTCAAAGCCCTGTTTGGTTTCTGAGGGTGAAGGAGGGGCCCTGGACAGTTCCCAGTAGCCTCCTGGTGTTCCCAGCACATGGTTCTCTGGTGGTTGCCTGGAGCCCTTGGCTCCTTCACAGTCTCTTGTCACCAGTGGTCACAGAGGTAAGATGAAAATTAAACTGGTTCCCCCTTATAGAGAGATCGATGTGCAGAATGTGTCAACCCCTTTCCTCCTGCCACCCAGGAGTGACTCCGTCCAGTTGAGTATAGGGAGCAAATGCTGTAGGCTGACCATGAGTTAATCCTTGTTTTCTCGCAAGTCCCATCCCGGTGTTTTATTACAGGTTACCCCACTCCCACTCCTGCCCCCACCCCCAGGCCACTCTCATTTGATCACTATTCATGGCCTGGCCTCCACGGCAGAATTTTCTGAGGATGTCAGATATGACTCATCCTCCACAATGATTCCACCATGTAAAAAGTGGGCAAGTTGATTTTTCTTTATTTTATTCTGCCCTCCTGGGCACGTTTCTACAAAAGCAGATGAGATGCATGGATGCTATTTACCTATCTACACATATATCATATGCAGTTCTGAATGTCCCACTGTGGTTTCAGACAGTTCACAGACCCTTGTCAAAGATCTCCCTGTGGGAACTGTAATTCAAAATGGATGAGTGGTGGCTGCACTGTTTCAGTTATTCACAGTTGGCTTTAGCTTATAAAAAATGTTCAATCATTTTCTCTGCTTCCTAACTTCTTATACCAAGCTGCCAGAGGTAGAGTCCACATCCAGTGTGTAGTGGCAGGAGGTACTGGTAGTCCCAGGACAGGACTCACAGGATACAGCAGGTTGAGGACTTGGGTGCTGGGCCACCATTGCAAATCTCCATGCCTCCTGCAAGAGATATACAGTGAGTAAGGACCTTTTCTGCCTTCCATGCTGCATGTCCTTTACTAGAGCCTTGCAGGAGAAAGGGCTGAGCTGGATCTGTGGCCAGCCCAAGCCAATTACCTGCTGAGCCTTGCTTAGTGCTTTAGCTCTGCTGACACCATGCCCTGATTACTCTCAGTCCTGGCCTGCTGTGACCCTGAAGCTGCCTCATTCATGTTGGTCTCCCACCTAATTGTACAGGAGACCAGGAATAACAAGAAAATCCCAGGGTTAGGCTAGCCAAACACCAGCAAAGTCAAAGCCATTAGACTTCTGATTTGGGGTGCATGAACTTGTTCAGCTAAGTCTTATCCCATGACCCAGGGTACAAGAAATGAATGCTCTGGACACTGCAAGACTTACTCTTGTTGAGCTCACTGTTTTCTGTTTCTGTGTCTTGTTTTGTTTTGTTTTAGGTTTACTGTTGATGGTGGCATCCCGGATACAAGAGTAGATTCCCCTCACATAAGGAACTGATTTTGATTTTGATTTTGATTTTTTTTTTTTAGATAGGGTTCTTCTGTGTAGACCAAGCTGGCCTCAAATTTATGATCCTCCTGCCTTCCCCTCTTAAAGGCTGGAATTACCATTGTAGGCCACCACCCACACCCGACTAGGGCACCTCACTTGATGGCAGGACAAAAGGGCTGTTTGGAGTTTAGGGAACTGACCTCCCCTTTACAGAACATGAGTGTTTCTGGCTGGGAGTGAGAGGAGACTCTTTCAGTCTGGGTCTGCTAGCTGCATGGCTTGACCAGCTGTGTCTGTGGAAGGGGTACTCCTATCTGAGGCAGTGTCAGTTATAAGGCTGTCTGAAGTGTGCTCTGCCCGTCCCAAGGAGGTTCTCTGCCACCTGACAGCTCTGACATGGGGGACTGACTAAGTGCCAGCCCCAGGCTATGGTGAGGGGCCCAGACCTTTCTTGGCTGCCACTCTCTCTTCCTTCTCCTTCTCTTCCTCCAGAGCCTTGACTTTGGCCTCATACTGGTCAGCCAGTGCTTTCCACTCCTTCCTGTTGTTCTGCAGTCTGTCAAACATTGGCAGAATCTCTTCATGGAAACGGGAAAAC
Source organism: Castor canadensis (assembly GCF_047511655.1). Taxonomy (NCBI): domain Eukaryota; kingdom Metazoa; phylum Chordata; class Mammalia; order Rodentia; family Castoridae; genus Castor; species Castor canadensis. The sequence goes on from NC_133394.1 coordinate 155,161,558, forward strand.
TCCTGGAGGGAACTACCAGAAGTCACTGTCCTGTCCTGCTGTTACTGGCAAGCTTTGATGATGACCTTCCCACCCAGGGCCCTTGCTGGTCCTAGCCTTCTCTCCCACTTGACTATGATACAGGGGAGAGCCACTGAGGTGTTCCTTTCCCAGCAAAGTCCTAAAGGGGGGACAGGCTTGGGACTTGGGCAAGGGTGAGCTTCAGGGTGTGAATGCTCATGACATAGTCTTAGCAGGGAGAAGGTCCCAGGAATAGAGAAGAAAATGTTGACTGCAGCACAAGGTGACCCTGCCAGAGGAGGAGGGGATACATGTGCACACATCGCAGGTGTACAAACTGCATGTGTGCAACCACATGCACACATCACATACACACATCCAGATCACAATGCACACACTACATGTGCATATGCATGTCACACAGTGTGGATGGGCTAGGAAGGCAGCAGATGCCCACCAAGGGGCTATGGCCTGTGGCCACTTAAAGGAGAGTCCTTGGTCCTGCTTGCCCAGCTGGTCAGGGCTGACTTCACTTGGAATTGGACAACATCTTCCTTACAGTGTGGGGTTTGTTACACCAAGTGCAACAGAATGGTGTGAAGCTGAGGTATCACACGAGCATCATGCAAGGGCTCTGTAGTCAAATGGTAGAGCTCAGAGGCTTGGCAGGGCATTGGGTCCCTGACCAGCTTCAGGAATGTGGTTTTTCTTAAGTTCTGCAGGTTGTACCAGGCAGGGGACACCAGCAGGGACAGGCAGATGCAGGCCCATCCTTGAGGGTTCAAAGACACCCAGAAAAGGGTTCTGCAACAGGCTGCAGTCATTGCCCTGAAAACAGTGTACTAGCTTGGGTTGGAGGGGTCCATTAAGGCAGGAATGTTTGAGGTGAGACTGTGAGGTGAGTTGGGATGCTTCAGAGGGGCAGAAGCAGGTTTGGGGACAGGCTTTGTGCACTGGGATTGGTGCTGGGTGTGATAGTTTCCCCTGTCTGCCTTATCAGATATGGGTGAAGCCCACACAGCATCCCTTCTGTGAGGGCACTTCTGGGTTTAGTTCCTGCCCCTGCTTGCTCCTGGCCACTCTGCCCTAGCCAACAGAGAGTGCCTCTGACTGCGCACCTTGTACACGAACGTGCACACGAAGTCAATGAAGCCGACTTGCAGCTTGGGGAGCTCAGCTGCCTTGTTCCGGTCCATCATGGGCTTGTAAGGAAAACAGAGGCAGCTGAGACAGGTGCCATAACTTCAGGTTCGTCAGGCCCTCACCCAGCCCCCAGCTCTATTCCTTTGATGAAGGCAGAGGCAAAGATGGAGCCTATCTGGGGGAACCACACCTAGCCCACAGGTGCTGGTCCTGGAAGCAGAGTCAAGAGGTCCTACCCCTTGTCGGCTGTCAAGAAGCCCTGTCCACATTCTGAGCCCAGACCCCCTGCCCTAGACTCCAGTTTGTGAATCCCCAGCAGTCTCCAGCTCCATGAGGCGCTGTCCCTGGTGCTGATCCCAGGCTACAGCAGTTGGTCTGTCACTCAGCTGACCAGTACCCAGATGTGTTCTATTGGGCTATTTTTGGTGTTGCCAGACTGGGCACCTTGAGTGACCCTCCTGTCTCAGTCACCCTTCTCCTGGGGCTTTACATGACAAGAATGAAGCACACAGGACTGAGATGAGGTCCTAGAGGGACCAGCTCTGCTGCCTGTCCTCCCCATGAGACATTGCTAGTTGGCTAAGACCCTCTTTTCTGCAAAACCTGTACCTGTTCCAGACAGCTGTTCACATTGGCCAGAGCTGACTTTCAAGACAAAACTTTCTAACTTTTCCCTACAGATTTGGAGCAGCCCTATGTATACTTTTCCTCAGTTTCTATCCTGGTGTCATCGGGATAGCAGCTGGTCCTGACTCCACACTATCTTGGCATCTACCTTGCCATGGACTTCTACCTGTAGCTTTCCCTGCACTCTCCCCTAGGGCTGTCTTGCCTGGATGGCTTATCCCACTCCAGTTTCCATGACTTCCACCTCCATGTGTCTGTCGTTGCCCACATCCTGCATCTTCTACAAGATGCAGAGCCACCCACACTCACTCTATAGGACCTTACAAAGCCACGTTAAGACTAAAGGACTCCAGAGCCCTGGGGTCCTCAGCACCACAGTAGGGGTTGATCTCCTGTCAGGGCAGGGGTTTCTGGAAGCAACACTCACAATAGGCTGTTGATCCAACACTGTCCTCTCCAAATCACCTTGTTCCCAGAACTCAGCAGCCACCAGAAGAGCAACCTGGGGACACACAAAGATCATGGTGGGTCTCTGTGCTCAGAAGTAGCAAGCCTCTTCTCAAGGGTCTACCCAGTTCCAGGCCCACTCAGATTCTGCTGGGCCAGCTTGCCCACATGGCACTCCCATGGCTGTGCTCTGATAGACCCAGTCTCCCATGGCTTGCAATGGTTGCAAACCAATGACCGTCCCCCTGCACAGCTCCCAGGTGCAGACTCAGGGAGCTCTGGGAAGGGACATTCTGGGTTCAGATGGCTGCCTGACCTTGCTCTGGACTTCCCAGGGTTTGGTGATGGCAGACAGGTCACATGCAGTCATCATCATGGCCCTGCAGGCAGAGCAGAGTCACACATTTTTACTGGGCACCATCTGAGTGCAGGATGAACACATTTTCCCAATGGCCCCATAAGACAGGCCCAGGAAAGGTGCTGGTCCTCAATCACCATCTTGCAGTTGAAGAAAGGGAGCTGACTGCTAAGGCCATAAACCAGGCTGCCTGTCTGACCCTGAATCCTGTGCTGCCTCCCCTGAAACTCGGGACAGATAGGGATGGAGGCATTGATAAGCCATTGAGAGAGTAATCTTTCTGTAGTCTCCTATCCATGGTGTCAGAGAGGTCTGCAGGGTTAAGTGGCTGACAGTGGACCCGCCTCCCATGCCTGCAGCTCACATGACAATCTCCTTTCGTGTTGTCTCCAAGGACAGGTACTCTACCCAGCTCTTCTTGTCCTCATAGTTCTTGGACTCATCCACAATCTTCTGGAACATTGCCCTCTTCCTGGACCCCAAGAAGAAGAAGGATCAGGTGGTAGACTGGTCATCCCTGCCCAGGTCTGCCAAGACCCCGCCCCACTCCCTGCCTCTGCGCATCACACACTTGAAGTAAAGGGCCAGGTCAGTGGCAATGATGGCAATGTCCATGAGGTGGATCACATGCTCGTGCTGGCGCCGGTTCAGGTTCTGGTAGATGTTCAGGCTCTGCAGGGGATGTCAGTCGGTCTGAGCCTTGGGCTCAGGTGGTCTAGACTTTTCTGTCCCTCTCACTCCAGCCTGGTCCTCATGGGATTCTGGATCAGTCTGTCTCATGCTTGTTTCTCTGAGTGAGGCTAGCTCTCCCTGCCCTCCCTTGGTATCACCCATTGCTATGGGTTTCCATTGCAAGTTGTTGGCTCTGGACCTCTCTGTCCTCAGAGAGTCCTGGGTCAACTGCCCTCACCTACCCTCATGGCCTGTTGAGGTCTCAACTCCCACTTGCTGGTCCTGGCTGCTGCCTCTATGGACACCACCCCTCCACACATGGGGTCATTGCCAGACATGGGCCTGTTCTGTGGCTTTTAAACTCCACTGCCAAAGACTTGACCCTTGGGACCTGAGGTCTGCCTGTCTCCTCCTGCCTGCCCACCCCAGTGCCAGAGGATGTAGCACTGAGTGAGGCACGAACCTCCTCTGCCAGCAGGAACTTCCCGAACTCCAGATGGTGCCGCTCCAAAATCGAGGAGCCATGCAGCTTGGCTAGAGGATTCTGGGATCTGTTGCAGATTTTATTGAATAAAGGTCAGAAGGGCAGCAGGGTGAGAGTCTTTCCTGGTACTGTGCCCTTAAGATGGCCCCTTAGGCCATGTTACCTATGGCTGACCATGTGCTCAGCACAAGCCTGGTCCCCACCCTCACCAGAGGCCCACTTTATCTGGACTAACCCCCAGACTACATGACTTATGGCTGACCAGCATAAACCTTGTTCCCCCAGGCACCTACTTCATTTGGTACAAGTTGTTAGTGCCACGGTGGTCAATGTCATGGCATAGGCCGGCTGTGACCATGGCAAAGGCTTCTAGGTCCGTGTAGTAGCTCTTCAGCTTTCCTGTCTGTGGAGACAGGTACATGTCTGGGTCCTGTTAGTGGCCCCACTCTTTGGCTCTGGGGCTGGCCTAACCCTGCTGCTCTGCCCAGTCCACCCACTTCCAGGACTGGGAAAGCACTCAAGATACTGTGGGCCTTTTCACCACCTCTACCCTGCCATGCTTGTCTCCTGACCTGGTTTCATAGGGGCCTCGGGCCAGAGGGAGGTGTCCTGGGTACTCTACTGTCCCTGCCCCACCCAATCCATGTACCATGAGCAGTGTGAACATGGTCTGGGCCACGTTGAAGCCATGGCGCCAGTTGTGGTAGGTGATTCTCCGGTAGGCTTTGCTGACAGAGAACAGGAACCGTACCAGGACCTGGGGGAGCAGAGGACATGCAGGCTCTGGGTGTCATAAGCAAGGCCACCCAAGCCTTACTCAGTAGCTCATAGCAGAGCATAAACCGTGCCTATCATCACACATCCATCTCTTAGGTCCCCATCCTCCCCTGTCCACTTGTTCCCATGGGCCCCTGACTGGTCTTCTGAGTGGGGAAGGATATTGGCAAGGCAAAACTAAGACTAGCTCCAGACATTGTGAATTCTGAGCTTCCAGTCTATGACCCAGTCCCATACGGAAAAGAGGACCCCTGAAATGTGGAATATTTTAAGAAAAAATATCAGTTTTAGGTATGGATGTTTGCATGACCAGATATGAGATCTGTGGGCAGGAGGGTGGGAGGTCTTTTGCAGGCAGTTATTTTTGGGCAAGTCTGCTCATTCTTGTGACATTTAGGGTCTGAAAATTATTTGAAATTTTTTTCTATTAATTTTTTAAATATATTTTTCTTTCATTTTCCCTTAGCATTCAGTAAAATTTCAGAAATGTCAGCCTGCCACTCCTGCTCCCTGAAGAGCATGAGAAAAGATAATTGATGCTTCACTTGGGCTGTGGGGAAGAAGATGTGGAGGTGGAAGCAGGAAAGAGTGAGACAACCATTCCTTCCTCATGGTGATCCCTGAGAGGTCCTCTTGTGGCCAAACCTACAGGATGCTATGTGCTTTCTCAGGTGACGGACTGCTTCAGTTCCCCCTGTACCCTATGCCAATCCTTATTATTGATCAGTGATGTACTAAAATGAAAAAATTGTTTGGAACTCTTATTAATCAAACTTTCCATTTAGCCATTCATTTACCATCCATTCATCTACCCACCCATCACTTATCCACTCATTTATGCATTAGGCATCTATTTATTATCTGTCAATCCATCCATCCATTCATATATACATCTGCTTATATACTTATCCATCCATCCATCCATTATCATCCAGCTTCTCTTCACATTCACCCATACATCCACACATGTATTCATCCTTCCATCTACCCACCTATCATATATCCATCCTTGCATCCATCCATCCATCCATCCATCCACCCATCCATCCATCCACACATGTAGCTATTCATCTATCCACCCATCCAGTCACCCATCCATCTATGTATCTATTCACCCATCCATCCAAACATTCTTGCATATATTTTACCAGTTCTGTGATGAATATGTTTCCCCACCACTTCCTGTGAGACTTGAACCCCCACACCACATGACCCTCATCTCTTGGGGGATCTGGGACCCTAATCACTTCCTGGGGTCCTGGGACCTCTGATCACATCTCCCTACCTCCTGGGGAATCTGGAACTTGCGGACTACACCGAGTTCATAGTACATCTGGATGCCACACTTGACCAGCTCCAGCTCAGTGCACTCCAGATCAGAGAAGTGGAATTCATAGATGTCAAACTTGGTGGGCCCTGGAAGCTCTTCCTTCTGTGGGAGGATTTGTGGGCAGAGAGAGGCAGGCCCATTGCATCCCCATTGGTTTCTCCAACTTTCTCCTCTCTGAACCCTCTGTCCAGGCAGACAATCCAGTCTACTGGTGATGTCTGGCCCCCAGTCACTGCAACCTGCTGATGCTCATATTACCCTGGTCCAGTCTGTTCTACTCTCTCTTTCTACCCTGTGACCCGACAGTGAGGAGCTTTCCCAGCTGGGTGACAGGGTGAAATTGTGGGGGAAGAACACAAAAAAAATGCACACGAAAAGATACACAGGTATACACATGAGTAGACAAGTGACTACACAGGCACTTATCTGCAGACTCATTCCACACAGACACTCACACAACCACAGAGTGACATAGAACTCTTCAAGTATATTCAAATGCTCAAAGGCTGCTTAGTAAGATGAACAGTCTGGCAAATCTGCTAAATCACACAAGTGAAAGAGAGATGGAGGTGCCACATGACTGCCAATCTGATCCTGGGATATTCTGTGGGAGATACCAGAATTGCCTGGATTTCATCCTTGTCACATCTCACGTGGTACAGAACCATGTTCTGGAGATGTCCTTGCCAGTTCTCCAGCTTGTTCATCATGTCATAGGTGTCTGTGTTCAGCACTGACCAGCACTGACCAGCCAGTGAACATGTACACATACGTATGCACGCACATGCACAGATGCATCCACACTGGGGGCTGCAGGCACTTGGTCACTCCTGTAGGGAGTCAGCACAGATGGACACTTGGTCCAAGTTTTAACTGCAGAGGCTAAAACATGGATTGTTCTGGAAAGCACAAAGGAGACAAGCAGGCAGACAGAGACACTCAACAGGGCAGACATAAGTTAACTCCAGCAGGAAAAACCCTTGGGGTGAGGATAATGGAGGCAGGTCTGTTGAGGTACACCTGCAATCATGCACCCATGCAGGCAGCACCAAATCAGATGACAATGTGTGCAGGGCACCCATACCTCAGGGAGGACTCTACCCACACACATGGGTGTCCACTGGTGTCCACTGGGAAATGGGAGTCAGGTTCTTTTTTTTTTTCAGAACTGGAGTTTGAACTCAAGGCCTCACATTTGCTGGGCAAGTGCTCTATCACTTGAGCCACTCCCCCAACTCATCGGGAGGCAGATTCTCACCAAGATTTCCCTTAGTTCATCCTCCTCACAGTCTTCAGGCTCCTTTCCCAGGCGTTCCCTTGTAGGCTGACAGAGAAAAACAGGTTAGTTACAGGGCGGAGTGATGACGTTCCCTTCACCCCATGAGTGTGACAGAGTGACAGCATCTCCTTCACCCCTTTGACAGTCAACTTCACCCCATGAGTGTGATGGAATTGCAATGTAAACTTTGCCCTATGAGCTTGTTGGCAAAGAGCTCCTGAGCCTTGAGGGGCAGCAGTCTTTTTGGGCCCAGGCAACTGGGATTCTAGGCAGAAGTGGCCAGTGCCGTGGCCCCTCACTCTCTTGCCTCTCTACACTGTCCTTAGTGATGCATACGGATCACAGATAGAGCCTTGTGATAGGACAGGTTCTGGTCACACCCTGCTCACAACTGAGGCTGAGGCACAGGGAGAGGTTTCAGGACTGGATTTGGCTAATGGGTCCTGGGGATGTGTCCTGGCCCCTGGGCTCCATGCCTCTCCTGGACAGCGGGGCCTGTGGCATGCTGGGCACAGTACCAGAATTGCCTGGATTTCATCCTTGTCACATCTCACGTGGTACAGAACCATGTCCTGGGCGATGTCCTTGCGATTCTCCAGCTTGTTCATCTTGTCATAGGTGTCTGTGTTCAGCACTGACCAGCCCAGAAACTGTGTCAGGGACTGGAAGGCAGGCAGCAGTGTCACTCCATCGTCATACACCCCAAGAAACACCTACTGTGTGTCATGCCTGTGGCTCAGTAAACAGGTTCCTAGCTGCTTGCAGCACTGTGTTTCTGAATAGGACCTCCAGGTATGGAAACTTAGGAGCTGGCCTTGTTCCCAGCTCCTAGTACTGGGCAGGGGCGGGACGCATGTGGGGAGGGACCCCACTCACTAGAGACCTACACCATTGTGCTAGGCCACCTCTGAAGCCACACCTGGCAGAGGATGTTTACCTCCATGAGAACTTCGTCATGGTCATCAAAGGGCTTCCCATCTTTCCTGTTGTAGAAGGTCGCCACCCCCACAATCTCCTCCTTCTTGTTGACGATGGGCATGGACAGTACGTTCTTAATGACCCACCCGGAGTCATCCACGGGGCCTTCCTGCAGGGAGTGCAGGCAAAGCTGAGGACTGTTCTGGGTCTAGCCCTGGCCAGGGCTTGATTCCCAGATAGGGTGGACCTCATTTGTTCTGCTCTCAAACTGTGCCGATGGATTTTCATCCTGTCTCTTCCTGTGAATTTATGTCAGTAGTGTTTGTGTCATTATCCCCCACTAGACCAGGCTTCATGGCATGCGAGGGCTGCAGTCCCCCAGACAACCCTCTCAGAAGGTCCCACACTGCTCTGCTGTTAATTACAGCTCTTAATAGTTGCCACAATTTCATTTTGCACTGGTTCCTGAACATTATGCAGGTGGTTCTGTCTCCCATTCCATGGATAATGAACTATAGACACTGGGCCAGTTCTCTCAGGAGACCCTAGAGACAAAGCATGTTCCAATCAGTCCATGTTACTTCCCTGGGGAAAGAGACCCTTGCAGGTGTCTCAGACTCCAGATAACGATATAACAGAGGGGAACCCTGGGAATCTCACCATGGCTGGAGTCCAGCCTGGTCCAGCCCAGTCCAGAGACCAGATAGGATCAACTGAGTTCAGCTGAGCCCAGATAAGACCAGCATACCTAAAGAGCTGGGAGCATAAATATAAGCTTCTAGCGTGGTGTCTCAGACACTGAGACCAAAGTTGTTTCTAACGCAGCACAAAACTATTTTAGTACCTCATTTCTGAACCAAAATATCTCTTTCCTAAGTAAAGCACAAAGTTCCTATCAATGAGTAGACAGATACCTGAAACTGGAACATTTCATCAGCAGAGGCGTTCATGATGTTACAAATCTGGAAAAGGATCAGAAACAGTTTCACTCTGAGCAGCGGGATGCACAAACACTGGCCAGCCCAGTCTTGCCTGCAAGAGATAAGCCTCTAACCGGGCAAGGCAGCAGCAGTAGCTGGCAGGAGGGGCAGATGAGAGGGAGATGGGTAAGCGGGCATTATAGCATCAGCCAGCACAGGCCCGGGCTCAGGGGAAGTACTCACAAAGCCACTTTCTGCCACATAGGTTGGAAGGCCACTGGCCAGGGCCCAGTGATCAGCCGGGGGTGTGCTGGGGAGAAGAGAGCAGAAAGTCAGAGAGACAGACTGTGTTGTTAGACATGGCAGTGGGTGGGTGTTCACTTTAGCCTTTCTCTGAGCTCAGGTGGAGGTGATGGGGTGGGGCTGGGAAGCTGGTAAGGACAGAAGGAAGCTGGGTTGAGGCTACTTTTACTCCATCATCCTGGGGCTCCTTGCTCTGCAGGGATCACTCCCCTACTGCAGGCTCCTTGGCTTCAGCAGGCCTCTGGGAACTCAGTGTTAGCTATCTATTCTGTAATCCTGGCTCCATTTACCTTCAGGTCTGGCACCTGGACCCTAGTGCCTATTTGGGGCCTAAAGAGGGTCTTGACAAACTTATGGAATCACAGGGTCACAGGCTAAACAGTCACAGCATTGGAGAAAATCCGAGTTCTTCCCCAAACCCTTTAGGCCAGAACCCTGCCTTGAGCTCTGGGCAAGACTTCCTCCTGGGTGCAGTGCTGGCTTCTCCTTCTGGGGGCTCCACCTGCCAGGGCTAGTCTGGCCATGTCAAGAAACCCAAGGGCCATCAAGCTCAGCCGCTGCTGGCAGGTTCACCCGGACATCTACTAGGGATGTCCACATACCTCGAGCTGGTCACCTCCTTCCTCATCTCCCCATGTCCCTCCTCACTGTCCCTTAAAATAGCAAAAGGGGCACAGGCCATGCAAGCCCTGCTGGGCCCATCCTGAGAAGTCCCAGAGTTTACTGTTCCAGGGTGTGTGCCCAACCCTGGTGTGAGCTGCTCCTAAAACCCTGGCACTTACGGAATAACCTTGATGTCTTCCTTGCCATGGAGGATGTAGTCGATGACTTTGTAGAAGACAATTTCCTGAGAAACAAAGCACATCAGTGTGGGGGCTCTCTGGGCAGATCCTGGATGGGGCCTCATCCTGAGGGGGGAAGAGAGCCAGTGGCCACCCCAAATACAAACACATGTACAGGGTACACACAACCATACACACACCAAGAGACACCCACCCAACACCCACACAATTATACATACATCAACAGATCCTCCTGCACAGGTGTGTTGTACACACACAGGTTCACCCTTGTGCATGATCATTACCTGCACACAATCAGACAGGTGCCCATATTCATGGACACACATTGCACCACAGATTTAGATCCATATTTCTGTGTCCCACTCAGCCCTGCACCAAAGGAGCACATGCATGTGCACATACGGGCCCACGTTGGGAGATGTCATGGTGATTTAAAGAAGGAGAAGTTCTGGGGAAGCCACCCTCCCTGGGGCAGGGCAGGATGGAGAGAGGAGACAGTAGACAGGCACTTTGGGAAACCAGACTGCAGGCTGGGCCCCACCTGCCATCTAGACTCACCCGGCCATCAGGCGTACGTGGACCTGAGTACGGCTGTGCTTCCCCCATCAGCACAGGCCATACATCAAAAAATTCCTGGCCAGAAGAGAGAAGTGAGAGTCAGCACATGAGCTGGGCTAGGCTGGGCAGGTGGTCTTGAGAGCCTGAAGCCTCACCTTCTCCTTGGTCATGTCCAGGAGGCCCACTGAGTACCGGTCACAGTTCAGATAGGCCCGCACGGTGTAGAAGGCCTTGTGGAACTGCCTCTCAATATCTGTCAGCTCCTCAAACACCTTGTTGGCTGACCAGAGTAGGACCTGGAGGGGGTGGCACATCTGTTGGTCTGTGGCCTCACCGGTCTGGCCATAGCAGCAATAGGATTCACACAGACCTGGTGTATGCAAGTACACAGGCATCTGACCATATCTGGAAGACACTGAAGAGTGATGCATGACCTAAGGTTTCCTGTGAGGGTAAGACTATCTGTATCCTAACCCAGAGGGACCTGAAAATCCACTGAATGGTGAGGGCTCCAGGCTTCGGCTACATCCCCAATACTGCCTGGCCTTGTGTTCAGTGAATGAATGAGAGTGAAAAGTGAAATCACTTGCTGCATGTTGGAGGTATCACAATACCTGACTTTAGGTATTGAGCCATCGAAACAAAAATGAGCATGGTGCTGGCACAAAAATAGGCACGTAGACCAATGGAATAGAGGGTCCAGAAATAAGCCCACACAGCTACAGCCAGCTGATTTTTAATAAAGGTGCTAAAAATATGTTGGAGAAAAGACAGCCTATTTAACAAATTGTGTTGGGAAAACCAGATATCCAATAGACCCTTACTCTCATCCTGTACAAAAATTAATTCAAAAATGGATCAAAGATCTAAATATAAGACCTAGAGTTTAAAACTACTAGAGAAAAACCTAAGGAAAACACTTGAACATCCAGGTAACATCTTTCTGAATAAGGACTCCAATAGCTCAGAAAATAAGAGCAAGAATTGACAAACAGGATTGTATCAAATGAAAAATCTTTACAGCAAGGGAAACTATTACCAGAATCAAGAGATAGGGTATAGAATGGGAGAAAACCTTTGCCAGCTATTCACTGAACAGAGTTAACATCCAGTATATAAAGAGCTCAAAAAATTAAACACCAAAAGAATAAATAATCCAACTAATAAGTAGGCAAAGGAATTGAACAGTTTTCAAAAGAAGAAACACAAATGGCCAAAAAATACATGAGGAAACCTTAGCCATAAGGATAACACAAGTCAAAATGATGTTGAGAGCCCATCTCAGCCAGTCAAAATGGCTGTTGCCAAGAAAGCAATGCATGTTAGCGAGGCTGGAGGGAAAATGGAACCCTTATACACTTGGTGGGAATTTAAGTTACTTCAGCCACAAGAGAAATCAGTGTGGAGGTTTCTCAAAAACTAAAAATCAACTATCATATTATCCTGCTGTAGCACTCCTGGATATACATTTGAAGGAATATAAGTCAACATACAATAGAAATACCTGCACACCTATGCTTATATCAGCATGATTCACAATAGCCAAGGTATGGAATCAGCCTAGGTGCTCATCAACTAATGAATGGATAAAGAAATATATATCCAAAGAGATATGAAATTATATACATATAATTTCATATATCTTTGAATGTATATCACATTGGAGTACTATTCAGACGTAAAGAAGAATTAAATGATGTCATTTGCAGAAAAATGGATGGAACTAGAGATCATCATGGTAAATGAAATAAGCCGTAGTGAGAAAAACAAAAAGACAAAAATCTCATGTTCTCTCTCATATGTGGAATGTAGACTAAAAAGAACAAAAGGAAAAGAATGACATGAGTGTAAAGTGGGAGAGGCTGTTTGAGGTGGGAGTCAGCAGGCGAGGAGGCGAAAGGAGAATGAATAGGATTGAAGTACTTTGTATATATGCATGAAAATAGAATAAGGAAACTTGTTAAAATTGTTTTAAGAAGGGGAGGGAGATAAGAAAGAGTAGAGGGGTGAACTTGATCAAAGTACATGCTCTCTGTGTATGTGTGGAAACATCACAAGAGCTCTTTGTACAATTTATATACACTAATATACACTAATGAAAGGGAGAGAGAGAAAGAGAGAGAAAGAGGGGGGAGAGAGAAAGAGAGAGAGAGATCACTTGCTATGAAAAGCAAAGCTCTGGCCAGCTGTTCCTTCAACTGGCTGCCCTACAGTTAGCCCAGGGAAAGCTGGGCCTTGTGAATACAAATTCACTGTCTTCTGGACATCAGGTTCTGTTGTGTCTCAGCAAAATGAATCTGAAGGTGGCAGCTTGGTAACATGCTCCTTGAGGACCTGGGCCAGACGTGCCTGAACCTTGTCCCCACATGGCCCAGCCAGGCTCAAACCAGTTTAGTCTCTCTTCCCACAGACTCACTGTGGTTCTCAAGGTGCATTGGGCACCTTGCCAGCCCTCACATTGGGCCTTGCCTGGAGCTGAGTGCCTCCCCCATGGTGTCTCCTTCGTGCCAGCCCCTTTCGGGCTCAGACTTCCTCCAAGCCCTCTCAGTAGGAGGTGGCCCTACTCAACTCTCAAATCCCCCCTGGCTACCCAGCTCCTGTCAAGTGTGGTACCTGGGCCCTTGGCTCCCTCTTTCCACCCACCTGCTATTGACCAGAAGATGATGGGGGATGAACCCTGACACTCTTCACCTTCACATTGTCATCCCTCCCTGGGCACCTTTACCCCATAAGCACCCACTCCTGTGATCTAGGATCCAGCTGCATCTGAGGCACCTCTGTCTCCCTCCCTCATTGGTGCTTCATTGGTCAACCCTGCCCCGTGCTCCATAGCCGTCACTTCTGCCCACCATGGCATTGTTCTCATCACTCAAGAGGTGAGAGGAACATGATCTTTTGTCCTCAGGATGCTGAGAGAGTCAAGATCTCAGAAGAGCACCTGGCCAGGGCCTGGTGTGTGTGTGTGTGTGTGTGTGTGTGTGAGAGAGAGAGACAGAGAGAGAGAGAGAGACAGAGAGAGACAGAGAGGAAGCATATGTGTAAGCAAGCATGTGAGTGCAAGTGGGAACCTGAATAGGTATTAGCATGAGTGTGAGCAAGTGAGTCTGTGACCAAGTGAGTGCACGTGTGAGCTGCCCATGACTCTGTCCCACAGATACTGTCTGAGCTTCTACCACATGAAGCCACTTCCAGATTCATGCTAGCATCCAGGGGTGTTGGCCATGGCCGCTGAACTACAGAGAGAGACTGGGCTGCACATCTGACTTTGGATTCAGTTGAGCATTGGTCCTCAAACCCATTTCCCAGGGAGAGAGACAGAGTGAGCAGGTCATACTGCAAGGTGTAAGGTGAGACTCCCTTTCTCCTGTTCTATCCAAAGGCTTCCTGTCACCCTCCCTCCTTGCCCCAGTTCCTCCAGTGACCAGGCCCATACAGCTGGAAAAGCAGGGTCTGTTGTGTCCCCGAGGAAGCAGAGGCTCAAGAGGAGCAGCAACAGGCCCAAAGTAGTCTGATCTAGGCCTGGTCTCCTCCCTTTTGTCCGTGTTTTCATTTTCAGCTTTCCAAATGGCATCTGGCTCACACACAGTAATTCCAGGAAGCACGACATCTTCAGCGCGCAGCTGATGGGTTTTACTGTGCTAGCATTTGCCTGTGTAACTGCCATAGGTCAGGATTAGGCTTCTGGGGTCCTTCTGAAACCGATGACAGGAATCCACCTCTCCCTGGAGCCTGAGGGAGATGCCCTTGTGACACCCCTTTCTGGTATGTAAGCAGGCTGTTTGGTTCACTTTGTGACACCATCTATACTGCCCCTGGTGCTGCAGCAGCAGCTCTGATAGACATCTGTTGAGTGGTCTTTTTTTTGCCTACTTTTGATTTTCATCATTAGAAGAGCAGCTGAACTGGTAACATGAAACAAAGAAAAGCTGGAGGAGATGGGGGTTAAAGTAGTGGTGGGGCATCTGGAACCATCCCTGAAAGCAGCAGCAGAGCCTACAATCAGCCGCTATGACAGTGGGAGCCATCAGCAGGAGAGGCCTTCACTGATTGTGGCCCAGAGGTGGCAATGGTGGTAATACTCAAATTGGCAAACTTTCCACTCAGCTAGCCAACCAGAACCTCCCATGGTGATGGGAACATTGGCAGACAATTGGGAGCCATGCCAACAGAGAAAGCAGCAAAAGTGAGACTGAAACTGACATTGTCTGATTGGGGTAAGTAGCAGTGGGAACAGACCAGGCAGCTGAGTGGTAGGTAGGTCAGAGAGAAACTTCCAGCATTTGGGGCCAAACCTACAGTTTCCTTTTTCTTCTGTTGGCTCTGGTCAAAGTGGTCAAGGTGCTTTTCAGGAAGGGCCCTAAATAAGTCTCATAGCTGTTTGGGCTGGGATATGTGGGAAGGGGTGAGCTGAGAACGGCTTTAATGCTCAGTAACCTGCTTTTCTACAGCACAGGAAAGAGAAGAGCAAAGCACACTTGAGCTGAACCACAAGCCCCTTTGAGACAGTTCTTGCTCATCATCAATGCATGTTCTTTTCAGAAAGAGCCATGAGGCAGGGCTGGTGCTTCCTGCAAGTCAGTGTTCCTAGAGATTCTGGCTAGAGCCAGAGCCTCAGAAGTAGCTTTCCCCAGGCCAGGCAAAAACCAAGTCAGGATGCAGATAACAGTGTTACAACTGCCACTAAGGCCTGCTGTGCATCCAGCAGGTGAGGAACTGGCAACACCCAGCAGTCTGCATCTCCCAAGTTATCACAACTCACCTCCTGGCTGGTTTAGGACTAAGAGACCCACACAGCAGAATAGACAAATGCCAGATTTGGTACTTAAGTCATCTGGGAGAAGGACCAGGGTGGTCCTATACAGAAAGGGGTTGGGAGGTGCTGCAGGGGAGCCCCAAGGCCACCATCAATAAGACCTAAGTTTTAAAAGTGTGACTCTGTCTGCTGAGTTGGGGGTGGACTGACAGGGATATGGAGACATTGGGGAGGTGGTTGGGGAGAGCACCCCTTGAAAGGGACAAAAGGGGGTGGCAGGGAGGGAGGTGAGTGTGGTCATTTCAAGTAAAGAATGAGCCCTGCTTTTCCTGAGGTATGACTTCTTGGAGGTTCAGGGCCCTGGCAAGACCCACGGATGGGGATGTATGAGGTGGGGGTGAGCCCAGAAATGTCCCGAGGTCTGCCCCGTTGTGGCATTTTGTATGTGTGCTGTGGACTTGATTTTGCCTGAGCTTTTATGTTAGGAGTCTGATAGTTGTTTCCACTCCTGAGAGAAAGGTGTGTGTGGTGGGGGGACAGTTGAGGGTGAAGACAATCAGAACATCATCCTTGTGGGAGGTGGGCTGACCCACCCAGGGCAGAAGCCTGACCAAGGGGTCACCTGGACTTCAGACTGGTGTCCTATTTGGGTGGGGCAGGGGTGGCTTAGACATGCAATATCTTTACTCTGGCATTTCTGGGCCCAGATAATGAGTTCCTATCAGGATGCCTCTGTCATATTACCCCAAAGAAAGTGAGACATGGGAAATAGGAACTCAGAAATAAACACTGTATATTTGAATGTATAGCATGTACAATGAACAGCTTGATTAAAACCACACAGGTGCATGTTCTGTGCTTTATGCCTCACACTTCCTTACCAAGCTGCCACACAATAGAAAAGCAGCATTCTCTCCTCTTTCCTAGTCTGCTGATAAGCGCCCTGGAGCAAAGGAAGCTTATCCCTGAGAACAGTAAGTTGAGAAAACTTCCTGGGACAGTCCCCTTCTTTGACTTAGGCACTGCCCATTAAAATTACAGAAAGCAGACATCTATGTTTCAAGGACTCCAGTATAGAAAAACTGACAAAGATGTGATATCTCTGGCCCAATTGACAGTGTCAAACAGTGATGGCAAGATGATGGCGTGTCACCAGTCATCAGGTGCTCCCGATAAAAGGAAGTACTGATCTCAAGAAAGAGTGAACAGAGGCTCTGCCCCACTTTCTCATCATTAGTACCCCTGGGACCGAACCAGCCTGGTGCATCTCCTCACCTGCGCTTTGCTTTCAAAGTGTGTCTTTGCTTTGCTTGCTAAATAAGCCCCTGCTCCTCATTTGCTTTGTTTTGTGTCTTGGCCTAAAATTCTTTTCTTAGATCAGAGACAAAAATCTGTAGAACTCACAAGTGGAGATCCCCTCCCCTTTTGGGGACCTCCTCAGACACCCTGCCCACACTGGGAATGGTTGTTCTGCACAAGGAACCTTGGAAGAGCCTGTGGGGCCCTGGACCCTGGTAAGTTCTCCACAGTTACCTTACAGGGCATAGGCTTAGGAATGCTTGCGATCACCTGTGGAGTTATCAGGATGCAGACTGAGAATTGCAACTCAAACTCATCAGACCCAAATTGAAGTCACAGGGGTCCCTGTCTGAGAGGTCAGCCCACCTCCCTCTGTGGGCCGAGTCATGGTGTGATTGATTATCTCACCCCGCACCAAGCCCAGAGTTGCTAGTGATGGGAGCAGATGATGGTGTGGTAGGTTGCTGGAGGCTGAGATGGCAACAAGAGGCCTGAGACCAGTCTTGAGGGCCCACACTTTTGCAGGTTTTACTTTCAGAAACACTGCAAGTTGTACAGGTGAAGATTTGAGAGAAACACTTTTTGTTCTAGCAGGTGGTGGAGGAAAGGAACCACACCTTGCCAGTCAGCCTGTAGAAGAGCAGTTGGCTGGCTCAGCCCCTTGAGCTTTCCTGCCTAATGCAAGGGAAAAAATAAAAAGCCTAGAAACACTTGGGAGAGTGGCAACCAGGGAACACACCATGGACAGTTTCAGTCTCAAGGTTGCCGTGTGTATCTCACCTCCACATCTCCAGGCTCCATTTTAATAAATGATTATAGTAAAGCAGTGGCAAGGCTCAGGCTCTGAGAAAAAGTCCTCAGGGAACTCCAGAGTCAGTGGGGGAAGTTCTGGGGTGAACTCACAGCTAGAGAACCTGCCTTGCATGCATGAGGCCCTGGGTTCTACCCCACCTCCAAAAAAGTCCTCAAAAAGCAAAAACAGAAAAACAGGCAGCAGAAGTGCTTTGGACTGAACTGGCTCCTCTCCCACCCCAATCCCTATTGTGCCCTGACCCTACACGATGGTCTGTGGGTGTGGGGCCTCTGGGAGGTGACTAGGGTGAGATAACGCCATTAGGCCCCACGGTGTTGGTCCTTGAAAAGAAGGGAAGAGAAAGCAAGCTCTTGCTCTCTCTGCTGTGTGAGGACACAGCTAGAAAGCAGGTATCTATGAACCAAGAATTGTTGTCCCTAGACTCTGGGGCAGCACTTTGACACTGGACTTCCAGCTCCAGACTGTGAGCAGAAGTGCCTGTTATTGGTGTTTTGCTATGGTAGTCCTGCACAGAAAGACAGGAGGAGAACCAAACAACCAAGCAAACGAAGACCCCGAGGCCTCTAGCATCATCAGCTGAGGCAAACATTAAATACAGACCAGCTCCTCACCACAGCAACACAAAATCTCACAGCAAAGACTGGTTTGCCCCAGTTTCTGCTTTCGCAAAAATTACAAAGCAAGCTAAGAAGTAAGAAAAATACCATCATCTGGAAAGAACAAAGCATTAAGATGGACACAGAGTTTGGACTTACCAGAGTAGGAATTTTAGATAACTATGATTAATATGCTAGAGACTTTAATGGAAAAACAGGGAACAATGCCAAAGCAGAGAGGAAGTGTAAGCAGAGACGGAAACTCTGATGAGCATCAGACAAGAAATAAGGGAAATCACGTCTTTAGCCCAGGCTGCCCTTCAGCTCGCCATCCTCCTGCCCCAGCCTCCCGAGTGCTAAGATTACAGGCTTGTACAACCACACACTTATTTTTCTCTTAACTACTAATCTGACAGGTAATGTTTGTTGAGTAATAATGGTGACAGCATATTGGGGGATTACAGTACATGGATAAGAAGCAGCAATTGTTAGGGATGGAGTGAGTCATTGGGAATATCTTGTTACAAGATACCTGGAGCAATGTAGCTTATTGAAAGGGATCTTAGAGTTGTTAAATGTATATTGCAAATTCCAGGGCAACCCTAAAAAGTTGAAAAGCAGGTATAATTGCTAAGCTAAGAGAATAGAGATGGCAGTAAAAAGAGAAGGGATAAAAATGTAAGTACAGCAAATAGAAACATTCAGAGCCTGGTAGAGACTAATCCAGCTTGGTTCCCAGGTGGCTTAAAGGTGGGCTTTTATTGCAAGTAAATTAGGCCATGTGGCACTGCCCATGGAAGAGATTAATGCTGGTCTCCTAGAGTGAGTTAGTTCCCATGAAGGTGGGCTGTCACAAAAGAGCAAGACTGACCCCACCTTGTTATACGGTTTCCTGTCTCACTGCGTGATCACTCACACACACTCCTACCATTGAGATGCCATCTGCGGTGAGGCCCTCCCAAGAGCTGAGCCATAAGAACTAAGAAAAAGCTGACCTCATGCCCTTGATTCTCCATAGCCGGGCACTGAATAAACCTCTTTTCTTTGTAAAGTATCTAGCCACAAGTATTTTGTTACAGCATACAGCAGGTCAGTCAGAAGCACAGGTGAAACGTCTGGGGCTTGTGGGTGGCATCAGAAGTGGGGCAGTCTTGTGGGGCTGAGCCCTCAATCTGTGAAACTTGACTGTCTCCAAGGAGGCAATGTCAGAGCTGAGTTGAGGTGAATCAGAGGACATCCTGTTGGTATCCACTGCAGAAGTGATGGCTTGCTTGGTGTGTGGTTGAAATCCTCCACAGATCTGGGGTCACCAAGCTTTGTGGGTTGTGAGTACAGGAGAAACTGAGATTGCTTTTCCTCTATGTTCCAGAATAGGGAGCATTCTGTTTGAAATGTTCTCTGAGGCCATCACTACCCTAACTGCAAAGCCAGATAAAGACATAAGAAGGAAGAAAACCTACAGACTAGTGTATCACACGAATATAGACAAAAAAGTTTTTAATAAAACACTGGCAAAACCAATATAACAATGTGATTTTACTCCATGAATATACCATGGCTCGTTACATTGCATACTCCCATTATCAAATAATTACATTCTATTACCAAGGTCATAGAAGCCCGGTTCAGCATTTAAAGATCAATTAATGTAAGTGGGGCATGGTGGCAAGTACCTGTAGTCCCAGCTATTCAGAAGGCTGATGTGGGAGGATCTCATGTGCCTGGGAGTTCGAGACCAGCCTGGACAACATAGTGAGACCACAGCTCAAAAAACAAATAAACAAAAAACCCTCACAAAAAAATCAACCAAAGTTATCCACCACACAGGCTAAAGGAAAAACCAATAACATTATCTTCTCAATTGATGCATTAAAATGTTTGATAAAATGCAACACTCATTCAGAAAAAAACCTCTTAGCCATAAGGGACATTCCTCACCTGAATAAAAACAACTTCTACAAACCCTTATAGCTCAGGGCCTTGGGCTTGCTCCACAGCTGCTCACAGTTGAGCCATGTCTCCATCTCTAAAAAGAGGTTATTTAAAAGGTAGGTGATTTTTCAGATAGGGTGTTGCTTTTTGCCTAGGGCTGGACTTGGACTACAATCTCTTACCTAAGGACTCTCAGAGAGCTGGGATGGTGGGTGCATGCTACCACTTCTGGTTTGTCTTGCTAAGATGGGGTCTAGCTAGCTTTTTGATTAGGCTGGCCTCAAGCCAAGATCCTCCTGATCTCCACTTCCCAAGTAGCTGGGATTACAGATGTGAGCCACTTTGCCCAGATGACATCCTTCTGAACGATGAGAAACTGGAGGCTGTCCCCTAATGTTGGGAAAGAGGAAAGGATGTCTCCCTCTCATCACTACTATTCAACATTGTACTTGAAATCCTAGCTAAGACAAGAAAAAGAAATACAATGTATATAGCTTTGGAAGGAAGAAATAAAACTGTCTTTGTTTGTAGACAACAACACTAGAGAATCAAGAAGAAAAACCCAACAGGTGACTGTAACAGGTTGCAGGATATAAGTTTAACATACTACAGTTATAACTGCAAGAACAATTGGAATATGAAGTTAAGAGCAGTACCACTCACATTACCAACAAACAACGAGATACTTAGGTATGAATCTAATGAGATGCTACAGGATCTATTTGCAAAACTTCAAAACTCTATGAAAGAAATCAAAGATCTAAATTAATGGAGAGATTCTTCCCAACATGATCTATAGATTTTTTTTTGCAGTACTGGGATTTGAACTCGGCCTCAACCCTTGTAGATAGGCACTCTACTGGTTGAGCCACTCCACCAGCCCTGTTTTGTGTTGGGTATTTTCGAGACAGTCCAGGTTGGCTTCAAACCAACAATCCTTTTGATCTCTGCCTCCTGAGCAGTTAGGAAAACCAGGCATGAGCCCCTGGCCCCTGGCTGTAGATTCTTAAGTTTATATAAAAAGGCAAAAAAACCAAAAACCAAAAACCAAAACCTCCTGAAAATAACCAGCACAATATTGCAGGAGAAAACACTGGAAGACTGACATTTCCAAACTCAAGACTTCAGGTGACCCGCATGATGTGTCACCGTGAGAGAACAGACAGACCCACGGAGCAGAATGGGATAGACACATACAATGTAGTCAGCCTGAGTTTTGACAAAAAAGCAAAGGCAATTGCACAGAGGAACTGTGTTCTTCCACACATGACTGAACATGAGCTGGACATCCACATGAAAAATCATGAATCTAGATCCAGACTTAACAACTTCCACAAGAGCAACTAGCCCTGAGTGCAGAACTCAAAACCATAAAGCTAGACAATGACATAGGGGAAAACCTAGCTAACAGGTTTTGTGATAGGTTTTTAGGTACAACACAAAATACAGTCCATAAAGGAAAAATATAAGTTGAACTTTATTAAAATATAAAATTTCTGTTTTGCCAAATAATTCTGTTAGGAGAATGAAAAGACGAGTGCACTCTGGGAGAGTACACTTGCAAAACACACATTTGATAAAGGACTTGTGTCCAAAATATAAAAAAACTTAAAACTAAATAAGAAAGTAAACAGTCCTTAAAGAAAGGGAAGAAGGTCTGAACAGACACCTCAGTAAAGAATAAGGTGTGCAGGTGGAGCTGGTGGGGTGTCTTACACCTGTAGTCCTAGCTACTGGGGAGGAGGAGATCAGAAGGATTGAGTTTCAAGGTCAGCCTGGGCATGGTGGCATACACCTGTCATCCTAGCTAGGTGGGAAGGGTAAATAGAAGGATTGTGGTCCAGGCCGGAGTGGGCATAAAAGCAAGGCCTATTCAAAAAATAACTAAGGCAAAAAGGGCTGGAGGCATGGCTCAAGTAGCAGAGTGCCTGCCTAGCAAGTACAAGGCTCTGAGTTCATACCTTCAGTACTGTTCCCCAACCCCAAATGTGCAGGTGACAATGAGCATGTGAGAAGAAGACCAGCATTGTTTACCACCAGGAAATTGCAAATGAAAACAAAAATGAGGTGCTGTTACACACTGGTTACAGTGACCATACACCAAATACTGGGAGGACACGGAGCAACAGCAACACTCACTTCTAGTGGAAATGAAACATCACTATGACTCTCCAGCATTTTCTCACAAAGCCAAGGATGGGCACACGAGGTCATCCAGCCACTGGACTCCTGGTATTTACCCAATTGGGTTCAAATCTTGTGAGCACACAAAAATCTGCATGTGAACAACTGCCTAAGCTAGAGGTGACTGAATTGTCCTTCAGCAGGTGACCAAATAAAAAACAAACTTTGGCAGATTCAGACAATGGGATATTATTCAGCAATAAAAAGAAGCAAGTAACCAAACCAAAAACCCACAGCAGAAACTCAGATGCACATTGCTAAGCGAAAAGGCTGCATGATTCCAGCGACATGGGGTGTACAGGACAGAGTTGCAGAGGAAATGTTCAGGGTCTCCAGGGTTTTGTGGAAGTGGAGAGAGACTGACAGGCAGAGCAAAGGTGATTGTTAGGGCATAAAGTTTTTATTGTTATTGTTTGTTTTTGGAGACAAGGACTTACTATATAGCCCAGGCCTTAAATTCACAATACTCCTGCCTCAGCCTTCTAACAGCTGGAGTTACAGATGTGCATCACCACTCCCAACTCCATAAAGTTATTCTTTATGATACTATAACGGTGGATTTATATTATTATGCATAACACTACAGTATGAAGAGGGAAGTTTAATGTGTGTAAAAAATCATTTAGCAGATTGGAGTGTCCAAGAAAGAATGCAGACTATCAAGAGATTCTGACTCCATTACAAACTATGAAAGTCCCCTCCCTGTGGGGGCAGGAAAAGGTGCTGAGATGTGTGCTTTGGGAAATGGGTGGCATCTGTCTATAGGGCTGAAAGCAAAAGAAACTGCATAATCACCCTTCTAGTTGATGAAGGTGTTTCCCCTGGGAGCCAGGCTAATAGTTCTGACACTGATAGCAAGTGGGCGGTGGATGGCAGGAGCTAGGGCGTCTCTCTGTTTGGGGGAATTTACATGCCAGGAAGAGGAGGTGGCAAGCATGATCTGTGTGGCAATGGACTAAGGTCAGAGTCAGCAGTCAGACTCATGTCTAAGTCAGGGAACACATGCTGCGTGTAGGAATACTTATAGACATGTGTGCACACCACCTAGCAACACATCGTCTCCCTGTCAGCTGAGAGGGTCACCAAGCACCGACTCCCCAGCAGCAAAGAGCACACCTAGCACTCAGATCTTGGCTTCTAATAAAGTGGCCAGGGCTTCTTGGAGAGATGACTGATTCTAGGACTGGGGCAGAAAACATACTAGATGTGCCTGGGAAATCTTGTAGTGCCAGAAGGTAAGAACACGAGAAACCATGCAAAACCCACAGTGATAGGGCGTGCCAAAGAGGCTCAGGAACCTGCTGTGAGGCTGAAGCTGGAACAATCTGAGAAAGGGAGTAAACAAAATAGTATTGAATTGTAAACTAGAGCATAAAACAAATGTCCTTGAGTCCAGATAAACAAATAAATGATTGAGTAAATTAATGAGTGTAAGGAGATAAACCTCCCATGTAAATAACTCTGAACAAATTTTGTAGCTGCTTCACCATGAAGGTAGGAGTGTGGCTTCCACTCCTTAAGTGTGGCACGCACAGCGGGTCCTTCACAGAGCACAGGATGGATGGACATCCCAGTGGAGAAAGCCGACAGACACTTCAGTGGGGCAGGTGAGGGTTCCAGATGAGCCCTGAGGCTCCTGACCTCATGACTTTCTTCCAATCTAGTCACATGAGAAAGACATCAGAAAACTTCCCACAGAAGGGCAGCATGAAATATCCAATCACTGTTCCTCTAAGTGAAAAACAAGGCAAGTCTGAGAAACTCTCAGCCAAGAGGGACCTAAAGAGATATGATGACTGAATGTGAGGTATTTGGGATGGGGTCCTGGAACAGAAAAACGACAAAGACAATAAAGAATGCACCTTAGTGGGCAGCAGTGTACCAATGTTGGTTCATTAATCATGGTGACCTCACGGTACTAATGAAGGTTATTAATACAGGGAGACTGCCTGCAGGATGAGGGCTGTGCAAATGCCACTGTGAGGAAAAAAGCCTACAAAAAGTGGAACATGGAAAATTTGTGTCAAATGTCCAGAATAGGCAAATCTACAGACAGGAAATTGTAGTATTGTCTAGGGCTAGGTGGGCGTGGCTTGTGTTTGGAGTGTGTCAGGTGACATGGTCACATGTGTGTTTGGGTGGTGTGGATGGTGAGTGGCATGTTTATGTATGTGTGATGTGTGTGCTTCTGTGGAGCATGTGTGGTGTGTTGTGAGTTGCCAGTGGGCTGCTCCTGGGGTATGTATATCTGTTGTGTGTTGTGTTGTGTGTGTGTTGAGTGTGGTGTGGGTCAGGTGGAAGAGGGGAGGTCCCTGATGCTCCTGGCTCCACCCTCACTTCTGACAGTGTGGTGAAGGTTGGTGATGGTGAATGACCACCCACTTCCCTGACCACTCCACCCTGGCTACCGTCCCCCTCCCTGACTGTTCCCCAGGACTCCACCTGGGTGAGGCTGCATCTTCTCTCTCCAAGGGTCTGGATTGGCCTGGGCCTCCAGCCTCTTTCCCTCTGGGCCTTGTCACCCTCACAGTTGGCCTCTGAGCCCTGTATGGCCACTGCTTTAGTTCTACCTGCTTTGCTCTTTCCTCCCATAAGAGTCATGCCCATGTCCTCCCCTGACCTTGGCCCTGGTGACAGGAAGAAGCCCATCTTCTGCCTTTCAAGATGCTCTTTCAGAGAGCACAGAAGCCTCTGGTCATTTTAACTTGTTTATAGCAGGTGGCCAAGGCTCCACTGTACTCATAGCCAGAACAAGAAGTGGGGAAGGGGCAAAGTGGCCTGTCACTTTCCATGTCCCCAAGACCACCTTGAATATGAGTTTGCTAATCCCAGGCCCAGAGCCTCCCTCGCACCACCCACTGAGCATTTTTTGAAGTCTCCCATGGGCTGGGATACAGGTGGGAGGACCACCTTCCCTGGAGGCCCTCTCTGAGTTCCTGTCCTGAACTCATGGCATGTCACTTATTTTCCTGTTTCCAGGGCACATCAACCTGTGTTTCTCACACTCACAGCATAGCAACTTGTTTTTCTTGCTCCCAGGGCATACTGACCCTGTCGGACCCCCGAGTCTCCATCACCAGCATCTCAGCCATGGCTGCACCCACAGGGTTAGGCTTAGCATTAGCTCCTCCGGCACGAGGACCCACTTAGTTTTTTTTTTTTTTAACAATTTATGTCAGATCCTTCCAGGAACTGTCTGTGGTTCTGTACGCAGTGGACTCACCAGGTTGGGGAGTTGGGGTAAATAGAAGGTCCAGGCCCACAGAATTCCTCCCTGCTGCTGCCCCACAACAGTTCAGCACAACCTCAGTGGGTAGTGCCCCTCTCCCTGGAGCATCCCTCACCTGCCCAGGTAAGCACAGCGGCCCTGCCACCACCCAGCCTTGCACAGGCAGAGGCATGCGTTGGGATACCTGGACCTGCTTGGCTGGAGTCATGCCCTACTCTGACAGAGCACAGTATCTTGGTCATTCCTGAGGACAGGCTAGTTTGGGAGGGCCAGAAGCCTAGGGACAGGAGGATCAGCTTAGGAGCACAGGTACCTGGCCTCGGCGTGTCTCACAGTTGTGGAGGTAGCTCAGGTGATAGATCTTCAGGTTTAATGTGGCAAAATTCAGGTATTTTGTAAAAACCTGAAAGAGCAAAAGTCAGAAATTCCAGTTTTCAGTTCTAGATGTACATTTGCAAAAGAGACTTGCCTTCTGAGGTTGCCATAGGGTGTGCCATATGGGGAAGCTTGCTTGTCACCCATGGGTGTGGCCCCCCCAAGCTCAGGCCTGTCAGATAAACATAGAAGGATGTGCAAAAGGCACATGGTTCACACATGTGGACTCACAGAAGGCACATGACTCTCTCTCTCTCTCTTACACACTCTCTCTCTTACACACACACACACACACACGGATGCACAGACGGCACACAGGTCTCACACAGAAGGATGTGCAGAAGAGACACAGCTCTCACAGACATGGATGAACAGAGGGAGACAGTGACACACAGATGAGCACAGGAGGAGACATGCACACAGACATGCAGGGAACTATGTGAAGATGTGGATGTCCAGACATCTACCGGATACTCACATCTTCATCTTCACTTGTGAAGCATGGGCCATCGAGCTTATTCACTGCCATGATCACAGCCATGACATCTTTGCCATTCATGATGGGCATGGCCAGGATGTTCCTTGTCACGTAGTCGGTCAGCTCATCAGTGAATGAACAGAAATGGGGACACTGCAGCAAGAGGAAAGAGGTCATCACTGGAGCCCCGCATGCCCTGGACCCTGGTATGGGACCAAACACTAGGAGGCCATTGCTCAGATCTGCACTGTGAGGCTGTCCCCTCTGACCTTGGGACAGGGTCCCTGAATGAAGAGTGCTTAACATGCCTTGGGGCTCCATCTGACTCACTTCATCTCTGAGCCAATGACCCTTAATCTCTGACTCTTATAGAGATCCCCTGCCCTGCCCCAGCTCCTCCCTGTTCTGCCTCCACTGGGTCCCCCAGGGCCTGCCTGCTTTCAGGTGGAGTCTGCTTCTGGATGCCTGAGTCTGCCCTGGCCACCCATCCTAGTCCAGATGCCTGTCTCCTTCCACCTCCAGCTCCTCCAGCCCCTCTAGGTCTGCCCCACATGCTCTTCCCCAAAAGACAATTATTGGTTGGATGGAGAATGAGCCCCATTCTGATCAGTGGCTTGTTTGTGGGACCTTCTCATCAGAACGACTCAGCTGGCAAGCTTGGCTTGAGGTTCTCCTGTGTCCCAGAGGTCTTTTCCCCTGGCTGTTTTTCATCATGACTCTCTTTGCCTCATGGTGAGAGCTTTGTCAACCTCTAGCAACAGGGAAGGCTTCACTCCCACTCCCCTCAGATGTACAATGACTCTTGTCCCTGGTCTTAGGTTCTACCTCCACAAGAAGCAGGTCAGCCAAGCTTCTCAGCCCAGTGTACTAGGCCCTGGCGGCCTTTGAAGGGTGATATTTGACCCTGCCTCACCCCCTGCTTTCTAGTTCTGACTAGAAAAAAAGGTGTCCTGGCACAGTGATCAAGGTGGAAGACTCTAGAGTCAGCCTCATTGGGGTCTGTACTTCCCCCAAAAGGAAGGGACAGCTCTGTGTCCCTACAGTCCCTTGTCAACACTGTCTGCCTCTTTGGTATTGCATGAGTGGATGAGGAAACCCAATGTTCTGCATGTTCACTGCCACACTGTTGGCTGCAACAGGGACTCTTCCTTGTTTCTTGAGATGGGGGTCTCGCTAACTTTTTGACTAGGGCTAGCCTAGGAGTGTGATCTTCCTACCTCAGACACCTGAATAGCTGGGATTAAAAGCATGAACCACTATGCTTTGAACAGTCCCAAGCTGACTACATGAGCCTATCCCAATACTCACATCAACTCCAACTCCTAGGTCTTTGCCAGGGGAGTGGTATTCAAGCACAACACCAAAGTTCTATGGTGTTTCTGGACAGAGCAAAACATGACCTTATACTATGAACACAGATCTACATACATGACCCTCAAAAATGCACACAGATCCTGACATGTGACCCCCAGAGAATGCACACAGATCCTGACATGTGACTCTCAGACCTTGACATGTGACCCTCAGAAATGCACAGAGATCCTCACATGGGACTCCCAGAGGATGAACACAAATCCTTACACATAATGGGTATGCATGGTTCACAGGCCATCGCCATTGAACTTCTAGTATTGCTTCTTATATGATTTTGTCTCTACTGTCTTGTTTACTAATTGGAGACCTCACTTTGTCAGCTCTCAGTGCCCCACACACTTTCTAAGCTTCCTTTTGGAGAGAAAACTGATAGAACAGCCTGGGGCCTCCCTGCCTGCCTCCCTTGGTCTCCCCCTCCATGAAGACTCACTCTATTCATTCCTTTCCCTCCTTCACAGTTCCTCCCCATGCTGGGACTTAATTGTGCTCAGGCCCCTGGCTTTAAAATGCCCTTGGAGCTTCTTTGTCTGCATGGTCTCTCCTCCCTGGCACCTGCCTTCCTGGATAGATCCCAGGTCTCCCTGGCAGATATCTTGGCTCTATCCCAGCTTTCCTGGCTGAGGTTGATGCAGCCACTGTCCTTTCTTTTCCTGAAGGCCTGTGTCTAGCCCAGCCCAGTCCCACTGTGCCTATGACTGCCACATTCTCAGGCCACTGTTCTGAGACATGTGAAAGGACACATGTGCACAGTGAGTGACATGGGGACTCACTCTGCCCATCGAGACTTCTCTAAAGCCCTGCCTCTCTGATGCCCCAGCCCAGACCCACACTATCTTGCTGCCTCCTGCCAGTCTGCATCCTCCCTTTGCCTCAGTCATCCTTGAGTCCCCTAGAGCCCACACCTCAACAGCCCTGCTCCCTTCAGTGAGCTGATAGTTGCTTACATGGGGAAGGTGCTGTCCCTCGAAGTGACTGCTGCACCCCTCCAAGCTATTTCTTTGTGTTAGACTTGGCCTTTTCCCATGTTAAACCATCCAGGGCCTCCTGGCCCCTCTTCTGAGTGACCTGCAGTGAGCTTTGCATCGCAATATAATGCTCAATTCTCTACCCCGGGGCCATCCTGTCCACTCTTTGACCATGTGATGTATGAAGAAGCATGATCTCTAACTGTGTGTGCTCAGCAATGTGCTGGCAGCCCTCCATGCAATGATGCCTCCCAATAGGAACATGAGCGAGTGTCCCCAGCAGAGCCTCCTTGCCTCCCATGTTCAGGAGACACAGCTCTGGAGTCACCCGGAGGGCTCCTGACTTGCTGTAAGTGACAACCCTATCTTCACTCTGGTTTTGTGGTGCTGGGGATGGAGCCCAAAATGCATGTGTGCTAGACAAGTGTTCCTCACCGAACCACCCCGATCCCTCTCTTCACTCATTCACCTCCTGGCTGGGCTTGTTGCCTTTGCATTTACTTGCCAGGGGTGAACTTATGTTTAGTTACACTTCAACCCCACCACCACCTCCAGGAGAGAACAAACCCTGGCCTAGGTCCTTGGCCACAGGTAGGCCCCTCGTGTGAAGTTGTTTGGGGAAGGGGTCAGAGGCTATTGAATCAGGCCTGGGGATGCTTCCTGTAACATTTGGGGGCTTGCTGAGAAGGATGAGGGGTGAGGCTGTGTGCACAGAACCCAGGGCTTCCAGTTCTTTGTGTGGGGGTGGGACACACAGACCCCAAAAGAGTCATCCTGCCCTGATGCTATGCTCTAGCTCAGCCTCGTCACTCCATGAGCCTTCTAGAGCTTTCACCCTATTGCTCTGGCAGTTGCTCTCCCCAGGCCTGAGAAGGGTGGCGGTGGGTGGTAGCTTCCTCCTGGTCACAGAGGGCACCAGGTGCACCTCCTTGGCACTCACTCACTCATTCATGTGCTCATTGGTTTGCTGTAGAAGTTACTGGTGTCAGGATGAAACCAATCCCCTGTCCAACCTGGCAAAGCTAGAGTCAGGAGGTAAGGATTCAGCTTCTTACTGTAATGTCAAATTAAAATAAAATTTTAAATTGTAAAATGAAAACTAATAAAATCAACTTCTGTTTATTTGTATCATACATATGATACAAATCATAAGCATGTGTGTATTATGAATCTGAGATTTTTCTACCATGGATTTATAAAAGCTTGGCTTTAATTGGCTTAGAGATAAATAGGTGTTCATAAGTTAAATACACCTGAGCTTGCTAAAAATATATGGTAGCTAATCCAAATGCTTTTTCATTCACACAAGCCTTTGGTAAATGAGCTGATTCTGAATTTGTTGGTAAAATAGAAATGAGGGAGTCCTCAGAGTTGTCAGCACACATTTTTGTCTGGGTTTGCTTGTTAGCATCAGGTTTGACACAAAGGCATTGGGCTACAAATACAGTGGAAGGACAGAATAATTTTTTTGAGTAGCTCTTTGATAAGTAAAACTAGTATAATGTTGGCTTACTTAAAGCTAATGTATCTTCAGAGTATCTTCAGCATTAACTATGATACAGACACACAGTTTATCTCTGTTGGATAGTTAAGCTCTCAGAAGTGTAAGTTTGATGCCGGAGGATAGAGTACAGTGCCTGTCTTTTGCTCTTGAGTATGGCAGCACAGCACCTCGACATACAAATGACATAAGATGGTGACTATGCTAGCTGATTCCCAGTCTTCATAAGAAATCTAGACAGAGTAGCTAGAAATTCTTGAATTATTAAATGTAAATAAGTGTGTGTAAATGAATTTTTCATGTAATCTTAAGTTTTTTAGTTATTAAACTAATACACACTCATAAATGTCTGAGTCACTTCCTAGTAATGTGGAATTCTGAAACATCGGTTGCCCAACATGGAAACATGTTTCTAGAAATTATAAAAACATGCTTCTTAAATTGTGGGTACATGGTGGACAGTTCAAAATGGCTAACATCCTAGGCTTTTGTTCATTAGAAATTAAAGTTACCAAGAGTGAAAAATCCTCATTGCATATAATTTTATATGCAAAGGATATAGGAGGGATAGAGCTTTATATATGAGAAAAATTTTGTGACAAAACTAAAGGCTAAAGCAGGTCACAGGTTTGTGAAGGGCCAATCTTATGGAGGAAGTTTGTATGTGATCAAGTCAGCTGTAGTTAAAAATTTTGACAGGTTTCTCTAAAACGCATTGAAACTCTGACACCAAAGCAGTGTCTAGCCCTCTGTGCTAAAAACAGTTTTTCTTGGATCAGTAAGAATTTGCAAGAGGATTTGATTTTTAACTCTGAGTTGTACGTCTCTAGCTTCCAGCCATCTTTTACCAGCAGTGTTCTCTCTCTCAGTCTCTGTTTAACTTCCTACTAAAATGGAGGCTTGCTCTCAACTTTTTGGCCAGCCCTTGAGAGGTTTTTGTTTAGTTCTGCTGCTGTGGCCAGCGGCTAAAAACAGTTGTCTTAGGCTGGGCACGGTATTGTAGGCCTGTTATCCTAGTTATTGAAGAGGCAGAGCTTGGGAGGATCACAGTTTGAGGCCAGCCCAGGCAAAAAGTCTGCAAGACTCCATGTAAACCAATAAAAGGTGGGCATGGTGGCATGCCTGTCATCTCAGCTACACAGAAAGCAGAAGAATTGCAGTCCAGGCCAGCCTGGGGCTTAAACCAAGACCCTATTTAAAAAATAACTAAAACAAAACAGGCTGGGGTGTGGCTCAAGTAGTAGAGCCCTTGCCTAGAAAACACAAGGTCCTGAGCTCAAACCTCAGTACTGACAAACAAACAAAAAAGCAAAAACCATTGTTGTCTTAAAGGCCCAGGATGATGGGACATCATCTTGGCTTTCCTAGATGTATTTGAATTCCCTGATGGAGGCACTGGTTGTCTTGCTTTACGTTCTTCATGGCATGAGGGACTTTTCCAGCATCTAACAATTCCAGCACCTCTCTACCAGCTTGATGCTTGGCTGTCTAAATGGCTTCCCCTTCCAGATGCAACCGCTTTGCGTGACCTTTTTTTACCTTTTTGTAAAAGGAAGCAAAGATCTTGTGTTTTGTGAAGATAATTTATGTTTTGTGCCTAATTAGATTTTTTTTCATTATGTGGGAAAACTGAGACTTAAAAGAATTTTTCAGGTGGGAGCTGGTGACTCTGCCTGTAATCCCAGCTTCTCAGGAGGCAGAGATCAGGAGGATTGAGGTTTGAAGCCAGACCCTATCTCAAAAAACCCTTCACAAAAAAGGGCTTGTGGAGTGGCTGAAGGTGTAAGCCCTAAGTTCAAACCCCAGGACTGCAAACAACAACAAAGAGTTTTTTTTCTTTTTTCGCTTTTTGTATATATTTTCTTTTGAAGTCTTTTATTGTCACTGTTAAATGAATGACTAATACTTCATGATGATCTGTGACTCCATTTTGAACAAATATTTGGATAAATGTCTTAAAACCTTTGATATCTTTGGCAAGATCCCTCAGAATCATATTTCTAAATCAAGTTTCTTTCTTTCTTTTTTTTGCAGTCCTGGGATTTGAATTTAGGACTTCATGTTTGCAAGGCATGCCCCTATTGCTTGACTCATGCCTCCAGCCCTAAATCAAGTCTGTTTGACCTAAAACTCATCTTGAGGTTTTCCAACTCTGTCCCTGGAGAACCTTAAAGGACATTCCTCTGATCTTATAGAAAGGAAGAAGTAACTAGGTTTAGCTGGTATGTTGGGTGTGTGAGCATTTTCATATAATAAAGTGGTGTTAAATCTTCCAGTTACAGATATGTTAAAGGTAATATGAAATTTGTGGAGCTTTGATGGTCCTGGTGTGGTGCTGTTCATCATGACTCTTATCCTAGGATGCTGTGTGTAATGAATAGTTGAATTCTTTGTCAATTGCTGGATTCTTGTTAGAAGTCTAACCATGGCTCTTCTGTCTTTTATCACTTGGTTCTGATTTCTCTCTAAAAACATTTATGGTAAGGTTTGTGAGAAGGACTCTAAAGTACTCTTGAATACAGGGTTCTGGTAACCCTGAGATCAGTGGGCTACCTAGAAATTCCTAGAGCTCTAATGAAAAAACTAATCAGGGTCTGTGAAACTATTGAATGAAGATCAAACAAACCCGAATGAGGTGGAATGAACTGATAATATCTATGAGACTTTATATCTTTTATTTGAGACATTTTTGATTCTTAACTTAAATTCCTTTGTTATCTAGATTTAGGAAAATGTTTTAAGCTGTCTATGTTTATAGCAATTTGGAAAAATGTAATTTTGTATATAATGGTGGAAACATTTTCTTATTTTTTTCTCCCTACTTGAGCCCTCCAACATTCAAAACACAATCTGTGGTTATTCCTGTTCCTTATGGATGTACGCTATTTGCACAGGTCCAGTAAGAATTTCCTCTCATAAGAACATGAGATTGGAAACGCTGCCTTCAGTGGGATGTCATGCTTTAAAATGTACACAGGATGACTGCCTTCAAGGGGCCCCACCCACAGTAAATGAGTAAGACTACCACGTCTTGGCAAACCCCAAAGCCCCAGGGGATCAGGTCCTGCAGGCAAAGTCTAGTTTCTACCTTAGTTTGGCTTTCTAGCCGCAGGGTTCCTAAGTCTGAGATTACAAGATCACTTTTCTTGGTGATTTGACAATAAAGTGAAGTCTGATAAAACTAAATTCATTTTACAAAATTTTAAAATAATTATCAGAGCTGGGCACAATGGCATGCTTGTAATCCCAGCATTCAGGAGGCTGAGACAGGAGGAGCAGAAGTTTGAGGCCAGCTTGGGTTACACAGCAAGTTATAGACCAGACTGGTGAATATAGGGAGACCCTGTCTCAACACCACTCCTTCCCTCAATTCAGTATGACTATAGAAAAATAACATCTCTAAAGAAAAACTAAATATACCTGTGAACAGATTGTAACTGCTTACTGTTTTCTGTTTTTTATTATCCACCTGTAACTAGTCCTAAATTCTAGTTTTCTCATATCTGGTGACAATTATCCAACTAAGGTCAGAAACTGCTCTATCCAAATGCCCTATAATCTGGAGCTGGACACTTGATATAAATTTCAAGGGACAGGCCTTGTGCTTGATCTGGGGGCCACATAGAAAGTCCTCAAACTGTCCAATGCCATAGCCAAAGACACTGGAACTACAACCCAGGACAAGAAATTGATATCAGAACAAGACTCTGCATCCTAATGAGTCTCTGATAGATGTTCTTATTATAGATGGTATGAAATTTATAGATGTTTGATAGTCCTCATATGGTACTGCCCATCATGACTGTTATTCTAGGTTGAAATTATCATTGTTATCCTTGCTACAGTCCTTCCCAGGAATCTGACTGCAAATGCCTTTAGAGAAGAATCAGAACCCAGGTGACGAAAGACAGAAGAGTGGTTAGACTTCTAACAAGAATGCATATGTTATTGGTGTAAATGTTTTAAAGATTATATGAAATTTGAGAGACTCTGGTCCCTTTAGTTTTTCCTTATTGGTGTCTACCTTTCTCACTTGGCAGGTGGTGATGTCTTTAAGATTATACAATCAATAGCTACTTCAGCTAAGTTGACTGAACTGACCTAAGAAATACATGAGTTAACACAGTGGATAACCCTTGGCAACATTCCCAGTACAACTTTTTGCTCAACAGCTATACAAGTGGTCCTTTTAAATAATATTTTCTTAATTCAACCCAGACATGGGATTTTAAGTGATAAACTTATTCTAGAGTATTTATTGGTAAATGAGGAAATATTTGTACTATTGCCAATACTACATGTTGTGCCTGCATCAGTCGTCTGGGGAATTGAGACCCAGACACACAAAATGAGAAAAGGCTCAACACTGCAAGAAGTTCTACCAGCTCCTCTGGTGGCCATTTGACTTGTTCAGTTGGTTACCTTCAACCCCGGTTCATGGCCCAAAGACATTAT
Organism: Castor canadensis; assembly: GCF_047511655.1. Lineage (NCBI taxonomy): Eukaryota > Metazoa > Chordata > Mammalia > Rodentia > Castoridae > Castor > Castor canadensis. The sequence continues at coordinate 155,196,132 of NC_133394.1, forward strand.
AAAAACTGATCATATTATTGTTAACACTACTTTGTATTCTTTCCTTTTAAGACTGTCTGTCAAATCTCTGCAGAAGTAAAACTCCTAACGAAATAAGGTTGGCCCTGTGTGCTTTGAGATAATAGCCAGCACCTGACAAGATGAAGATCAGAGATAAACTTCAGGCAGACCACTCCTGAGACCTTCTTCTGGTTGCCTTATTGGTTGAATGTGATTAAAAGGGTCCTGACACAAACATACGGCAGTTAGTCTCTTTCCCCCCAATGTAAGATCTGACCAACCGACCAGGACAGGTCCATTCCAGCACCAAGGGACACTTAACACCTGATTGCAATGGGATTTAGGAGAATGGTCTAGGTCAAAAGGGGGAAATGTGAAAGTTGGAGATCCAAGGATGATATCATTCTTGTCAAACCCAGATAGAATTGGACCCAGGAAGTAAAGAAGAGAGAGAGCTCATGTCTGCTCTTTGAGATAAATACTTTCTCAATGATTTTCCAAAGGGATTCCTTCTGTCTTGCATATATCCCATCCTTTGCTACTGGCACTGTATGCACAGAGTTCGGTAACAAAGTTTAGCTTTACCCTTCTCTGAGATTGCCACAATTCAGATAAGATGCTCTGAACAGACACCTTCCAAGCATGGGCACCAATGAGCTGATTCTAGCTCCTGCTTTGGGTCCTCAAGACCAAGGAACTTGGAAGTGGTCTATGTGAATGTCTGCTTTTTTGTCTTTAAAATATTCCCTTTGTTTCAACCTCCTTGAATGCACTCATAGTTTGTAATCACACATATATTCCCAAATAATAATTATTATTCTTTGGAGACTCTCCTCAATTGCTATTTAGGTTGACATCATTCTTACAGTCCAGACTTTCTCTCTGCTGAGAGGCTTGTCCAGGAGATGGCTAGGCAGGAGAGCTGATGATTGCTGTCCACAAATGCTCACACTGTGCAAGGTAGGTATGGAGGATCAGGGGGCTTAGACACTCTCTGCCTCAGTCTCTCTCTTGAATACAGGGATGTGAACCCAGAAGCTCACCACTTTGCCATGTTCAGGGTGTCATGAGGCTCCTGATAGAAATCTGGGTTTTGCTGATTTTGACTCTGATCTCTTTTCTTCTGAGGTCAGTAAGACCTAGTACAGCCTGCAGTTTTCACAGCCATCTAAAGAGAAGACACAGTTCCCCTGCCCATGGAAGAGGTGCCCATGGGGAGGCCAATTCTGAGGCAGGCATCACTAAGACCACAGAAGAGCCTGGGAAGGACTTTTTAAGACCTGGACAGTCCCGGGGATAAGATCAAGGACAGCCCTTCAGTCTGTGCTGACCTTCAGAGTGAGAAGACTCAATTAACACAGGTGTGGATAGGTGTGGCAGGAGGAGAGGACCTGACCTAGGCTCAGGGATGAAGCACCACCTTGTAAATTGTGTGAAGAGGTAGAGAGGAAAGGAAGAAAGGAAAGAAGGAGGAGGAAAGGAATGATGGCCAAAGTTCTTGTTTTTCTGGTAACTCATATTCCTGATATTCCATTTGACCCATGGGTGACCCATTTCTGAAAAAGGAAGTGAAGACCAAGCTAATCCTGCAGATTACTCTATTCAGGTCGCTGGACAGCTATCTGTTTATAGCAGATAAGTATAAGAGGATTGCATTTGTCCTCCTGCTCAGCCTTCCCACTTGGCATAGAATGAGGGCAATGGCTGCTTTTGGGGAGGCTGCCCAGGTGGGGAGACCCTCTGAGATTCCTTCACCAGGCTTGTGAGGGACCACCCGGCAGGAGCTAAAGCTGCCTGAGTCCCTTGAGGAGGCAAGAAGAGGGAGAAGAGACAGGAGGGGAGCAGACAGGGAGAAAGGGGGATGTACATTGACTCTTCTTTCTCAGAGTCCCCCAATTCCTGGCACCCACATCTGGGTTCCTCTCAGAGCCTGCAACCACTGTACCACCCACACTTAGCAAGCACTTCACCCGCCAGTCCATCCCTACATCAGGGCTGCTCTGTTCTGGTTACATCTGAACTCAGACACAGAAACCTTGGTGAGCCTGAGTCTGTCGTCTGGCCTGATAAAACTTCAGTGTGAGAAATGTTTCTGAGACAATTGGGCTGCTGTGTGAAAGCTCCATGTGGGGTTGTAGGGGCTCTGCAGAGCTTCCCTGAAGTTCCTTTCTACTGAAAGTCCAAGAAGGCTTGATGCTGGGAGAAACAAGCAGAAGGCTGGTCACTGTGACCTGGGAGCTGGTGGGGTGGGGAGGTGGGACTCCAAAAACTCCTCTGTAAGGACTGACTTTTGGCCCTGGACGGGAAGCCCCTGCCTGACCCTCAGAGGTCCAGCACAGGACCCTCCTGGCTCATGCACACCTACCTCTGCCACATCCTGCACGTTGGCCATCTTTTTGGTCTGAGCCACATGGCCCACAACACCGATGTCCAGTGGGAAGACAATCTCAGAGTCGGGGGGCACCAGGCAGTCCTCCAGGAGGCTGTCTGGCTGCACACTGAAGAGCCGTGTGGCGAGCTCGGCCACACCATTGCGTTGGCGGTACATGAAGAGGCTGCAGCGGTCAGCATGCAGGATGGTGCCCAGGCGCCGCAGAACCTTGAAGACCACACGCTCCATGCTGATGCTTTCCTGCATGTCCTGCACCAGATCGAACAGCACCACGCTCTCCTCCACCTGGCACAGCTCGCGTAGGCTGCCACAATCCACCAGCCGCCCATCCTCACAGGCCCTGGCCACATTCTCAGGGCTCAGCTTCTTTCCAAAGTACTGGAGGGCAAAGTTGGGGTTCCCATCCAGGAAGTTTTGCACTTGCTCCTCACTGAGGCTCATGGTGTCTCTGCTGCTGTGCCCTGGGCTGCTGCCACTCCAGGGTGCACATGGGCTCTGCAAACACCATTGTCAGCAAAGTCTTTCTTAGTGACGATTAGGAAGACCAGAGGAGACTGCTGACTCACGCTGCAGAGGGGGTTTGCCCGCCCTCCCTCAGGCACCCAGACATCCCACTTCCTTTGAGAGTATCAGACCCCTTGGAACTGGGGTGGAGGCACAGCTGGGGGCTCTTGCTTATTAGAGGGGTCGTGGGCAGGTGAGAGAAAGTGTGTGCCTTCTGGTGGAACAGGGTTTGCGTCCTAATCTCCCAAGGGAGGTAATCCCATAAACACCATAACCCTTTCTGGCTGGGGATCTACCCAAGAATTTGGGTTGGTCCTCCTGGTACCCAGACCTGGGCTCAGGTATGCCGGGGAGGGCAGGAGGCACTGGCCTTGCCTTTGGGAGATGGAACCCACTCTGGAGGCAGGAAGAACAAGGCCAGGCCTACGCCTGGAGGAAAGCGTTAGCTCAGAAGTGAAGGGACCAGAGTGGGAGATTCTAGACAAACCATCTCCAACCCCCTTACTTAGAAGTTGTCTCTCTTCTTGGCCTTTACTTGCTGTATGGAGCACCGGGTTTGGAGTGATGTCACTCTGCAGCCAGATGGCTGTCGGTGACAGGAGTGCCTGTACTGAGCAGCTTCCTGGTGAAAGCCCAAGACTTTCCTCTTCGATGTCACCAGCCAACAGGCCCAGAGGCCCACCTGCTCTCCTCAGGGTCTCTGTTCAGATCCTGGACCAGCTCCTCCTGGGCCTCAGAGTTCAGGTGATATGTACCAAGGGGGGCTGTATTGAGTGCTGGCTGAGCCAGGTGGTTGATGGCATTTTTTACTTTTTTGAATACAGAAACACTAATTCTTACTTTTAGGCACATATGGGGTGTGTGTGTGTGTGTGTGTGTGTGTGTGTGTGTGTGTGTCTAGATTCTTGCCCTGTATTGACCCACGCTGTTCTGTGTGCACCCTGGTATTGTAGACTAGGAAACGTGACATGTCATGTCTGCATCTCTGCCTGGATGGCAGAGGGCATCTCCACTGTGGCCCTTGGCCGTTTCCCTGGAAACCATGCACATTATTAGCTTCTGCATGAGTCATGATGTTGGGTCAGAACTGGAGGACTCAATGCTGGTGCTGCCTCTTCTGCTATAGGCGGGCCATTTGCACTCAGCACAAAGGAGACTATGGAAGTCTTCCATGCATTGCTCAGGTGTACATGCATGGGTGTGCATACCTACTTCTGTGTACATATATGTGTGCACTCATGCAAGTGCTCATGAACGTCAGGAAGAGTGGGAGTAGGAACTACGTGCAATGTGAGCTAGGCCAGAGCACCTGGCCTATCTTGAGATGAAAACAGACATTTTAGTTAGAATTTCTGGGCTCTGTCCTAGGCAATACCAGGATCCACAAACCAAGGGTCTCAAGTGAGGGAAACTACCTGAGTTTGCTTGCACCTTTCTTTTTTGCCTCTTGTATGTGTCACTATACTTTGCACCAGGGTGCAGGGCTTTTGTGTGGTCCTGACTTACTGCATTACCTAATAACAATGGCTGTACATACACACGTGTGCTGCATGCGCTTAGTGTTTTCTCAGCGTAAGACCCCACTCCCGGGAAGCTTCTTGTGGGCTTTGTGCTGCTTCTGTGGCTGCCTGGGCTGGGGAGGCTGATCTGACTGCACAGCTGCCCTCCACAATGGGCCCAGCGGCTGAGCACTGCAGTGCCCTGATCTGGCAAGTACTCACCTCTGCTTAGTCACCCACCAGTTTCCTTTCAGTAATCTGCTCAGAGCGCTCCCCCTTTTCCTAAAAATAGTGAGTTCTGACTGGGGTCTTGGGGGAGTGGGGATGTGGGATGGGAACAGGTGTTATGGGTAAGCTGTGCTGTAGTGCTGGGGTTTGGGGCTAGGGCTGCAAGCCACCTGCTTCTCATTCAGTCCTGGAATGGCTTGCAGAGAGCCCGCAATGTTGTCTTTGGAGCTTTCAGCACAAGAGCCCAAACTGTGAGTGGATGTGAGGGAAAGGCCCCTGAGGCTGTCCTCTGCTGCAGGACCCAGGGGCCAAATCCTCAGTTTGCTCTCCCCAGAGGTCAGTCTATCATCCCCTCCAACTCCTCCCTGGGGTTCCTCATGACTGAAGCCTGGACCACTCTCTGCTCAGCTTGGCTTTACTCTCCTGTTTCCCTGCCCTGTACTCCCTTTCCCATGTCACAGGGAAGCTCTCCTTAGGCCAGTTTCCCCGCTGCTGTGTAGGCAGTCAGCTTACCTGCCTAAGGAATGGGCTTGGCTCCTGAGGCACTGAGCGCAGAGCAGGGACGTGGCAGAAACCATGGGTGGGGGTGGAGGTCACAGTGTGCCCTCAGTTCAGATGTCCCCCCATATTTCATCCTAACATGAGTGTACCCACTAGATTCCTCCTGTAGCAACTGCTACAGGAGCCCACAGGCATGAAGGTCCAGGGGTGCCAGGGAGTCAACACTCACTGAAGTAGCTCAGGCCCATGGAGGGGCTCAAAGGTAACTGCATAATGACACCATTGATTCTGTTCCTTCTCTGTTTCACTTCCCTACACAGCTACTGGTGATGCATGGAATCCCTAATTGAGTTGTAATCAACAAAGTCAGAAAGATATACCTATAAGGCACAACTTTGGAACACATCAGTAAGGCACACCTGTGAAGTATACCTGTGAGATATACCCATGAGGCACACCTGTGAGATACACCTTCAAGGCACATATGTGATGTATACCTGTGAGGCACACCTGTAAGTCACACTTGTGAGACACATCTGTGGGAAACACTGTGATGTACACCTGTAAGTTACACCTGTTAGATATAAGACAAATGTGTGAGATACACCTATGAGGCACACCTGTGAGGCACACTTGTGACACATGCCTGTGAGGCACACCTGTGAGGCATGTCTATGAAACATACCTGAGAGGGATGCCTGTGAAGTAAACCAGTGAGTCTCCTGTGAGGAACACCTGTGAGACACCTGTGAGACACACCTGAGAGGCACAGCTGTGAAATATACCCATGAGGCATAGCTGTGAGCTAAACCAGTAAGACACACCTGTGAGGCACATTTGTGAAGTATATCTGTGAAATGCACCTTGTGAGACTCATCTGAAATGCACTGCTGCTCCAGGGGCTGTTGACTCATCAGGTGATTTCTGCATAGATGCAGCTGGAGGGTGTTTGACGAGAAATGAGATTGTCCCTTTAGTAGGTTCCTACTAATGTTGCCTCATCATAATGTTAGCTGCACATCCTGGGAGTCACTTGGAATAAGAGCGTGTCATAAGCTACTATGGGAAGAGAATCTGGCTTCTTGTATCAAACTACGGAGAGGATGCAATTATATGAAGAGCACTGTGTCCTGGAATTAAAATGAACCAGTCAAGAGGAATGGAGAGAGGTAGAACTGGGGAGAAATTAGAACTCATGATCAGAATCCCATTGCATTTGTGTGAAGAGGAACAGATAGGTCCATTAGGGAATCTCATAGAATGAGCTCCTGGGGAGGACACAGAGGCCATGGACAGGGAGAATGGGGGCAACATAGATGCTCAGACCATCTGTAAGTGCAAAGTGGCAGACCCTCAAGCTGGGTTCTGTCCTGGCCTACTACTAACTGTCTGACCTCAGGCTAGTCTCTGCTTTTTTGGGGTTTGTTTCTTCCTGGATAACAAGGAACTTTTAGCGCTGGTTTTTGGGTAAGGAATGGAGATGGAAAGCATGCAGGAGGTGTAACACATCCCAGTGAGGACAGGTCGCTGTCAGAGAGACACAGAGGATGGCCATCCACCTGATGGAGGGACGGGAAGGGTCTGCAGGAGGGTGCTCCCTGTAGCCAGAGTTCTTGCCAAAGGTAATGTTGGGCCAAAAGGGGAAAGTGGACCCTGTACTTGCTGTTTGGGGAGTGTGGTCCTGAAGCCGGGACTTCTTCACTGTGGGACGTCTCTTCTTTGAAAAACAGTCAGGCCCCTCCAGAGAGACATCCAAATGAATAGTCACCTTGGTCCTGCCTCCCCTTCCACAGTGAGGGCACCTGCAGACTGGTCACATACCTTTGCTGGGGACACAGAAGGCCAGCCTTGTGTGGTGCTAGCCAGCCCTGCAACTGTAGGGCTCCAGGCAGGGAGGTGGCACCAGAAAAACCCCTCTGCTGTGCCTCTAATCACTCTTTGGCCCAGGTCTGGACTCGGCCAGGAAATGTTGCCTGGTCCACGATGCCCCTTGTGTGTGAGGGGGAATTCAGGGAAAGAGGCAGAATGTAGGTTCCCTGCCAGTTGGGGTTCCTTACCCATCCAAGCAATATTTGTATTGCCCCTAAGGACAGCTCAGGGATTCATGGCTAGGATCCCTGCAGGCGGCAGTATGAGCCTGTACCAGCATCCAGGACCCTGCTTGTGTACACCGTTCCTGCTTTTTCTTAAAGGGTTACAGGGTTTCAAGACATTCCCCCAATGGGAATCCTTCATCAATTTGTTTCATCTTAGGCTCTGGGGCCACAATGTTGAAACTCCTGACTTCCCATCCTTAAGACTTGAACTCTGTTCTCATGGGGCCCATAGTCTAAGGGGGCAACAGATGTGTATTACAGAATCCTATGGACATGTGTGAATCCCACTAGGAGATGCCTGTTGGGCAGCCATGAGGATTTAGTCTATTCTGAACAGTGGGAACCCTGCAAGGCCTCAGGTGTGCAGAGGCAGGACATGGGTAACACCCTTCAGAAGAGATACCCCTTGCACATGCAGCCTATGCAGGTGAGACCCAGTAGGGAGGAGGAGAGGAAGAGCCTGCCTGCAGCAGGCTGAGTTTTGTACTGGAGAGGTAACATTTTGACAAGCAGGACTATTGCTAACACTACAGGGTCATAGGTCATCAGAAGTTTATCTGGCTTTGTGGCCACCTGCATGTTGTCCCAGTTTTTCATACAGTCACCTGCTTGGTCTCAGTCTTGGTTCTGGTCTATACTCAGTGGTGGGCTCTCCCTGACAGGAGACAGATGCATCTTTTGTCTAGATGTCTCTGGGTTATTCTCTACCCTTCTGCTTATTGCAGAAGCAGAAGTTTTCCAACCATCTATATACTGTTATTTTCTTTTCTAATTGGCATTGTGGGGGGGGGGTCTCTGTAAATACCTCAGCTGCACTGAGCCCTGTGCAGCTCCTCAGGCACAGTGTTGGAGTTTTATCCTGGGAAATGGGGACAGAAAGTCTAAGACTGCTGCTGAGAAAGCATGGGCACGGGAAGCGGCAAGTGGGGATTCTGTGTTCAGTATGAGCATTTCAATGTTGATTTCTTTTCAAACTTTCAGGATTTAATACTTATTAAAATAAAGATAAAATTTTAAAGTGGACGCAAAAAACTCAAGCCAGGCACTGGTGGCTCATGCCTGCAATTCTAGCCACTTGGGAGACTGAGATCAAGAGGATCGTGGTTTGAGGCCAGCCCTGGAAAATAGTTTGGGGGGATCCCCATCTCCAAGATAACCAGAGCAAAATGGACTGGAGGCATGGCTCAAATGGTAGAGTGCTTGCTTTGCAAGCATGAAGCCCTCAAACCCCAGTCCCACAAAAAAGTCAAATGCAGGGGTCACTGGTCATGGGACACATACTAGTGGCTTTAAGGTGGAGGCAAGGAATGGGGCACAAGGGAGGAAGCTGGTTGGGGAGGAAGAGGGACACTGAGGGCACAAGGAGGAAGCTGGTTGGGGAGGAAGAGGGACACTGAGGGCACAATGGGGACCCAAGAATGCAGTTGGGACACTGAGAGCACAGCGTGGACCCTGAGAACACAGTAGGGATTGTGAGTGTGCAGTGGGGACCCTTATAGCTCAGTTGGGACTCTGAGAGTACTGTGGGGACCTGCAGGTCTGGTGGGCCTGGGAAGGGCCTAGGCTTGCACCTGTGGCATGGGGGCCCATCCAGCACAGCAGAAAGCTGGGGAGCAAAGAAAGTCAGGGTGAAGCCTGCAGAGATGAGGGGACAGACCAGGAATCAAGATATCCCCAGGAACTAGGAGATCCCAGAATCATGAATTGTGTAGAAGATCCAGAATACCATCAAGTGCATCTTGGAAGGGCAGAGCCTGGGTCTGAGGACATGCCTGGGTGCCTCTTGCCCAGCTCATGGAGGTTCTGACACCACCTGTTCTCCTCTGTTCCATTCACCCGTGATGCCAGGTCCCTGAACATGGAGCAAAGCAACAGAGGATCTTGGTTTCAATTTGGTGATACAGACTTTGCAATCATAACTTACAATTAGAGGCTTTGGGTGCAATGCTCTTTTTTTTTTAAAGAAAATTTGTGTCTATTTAAACTTGTAGGCAACAATAGCTCCACTTAAAACATCAAAAGGCTATTAAGAAGCTCAGCGTTTGAGAGGACACAGTTCCAACAGCTGTGATGCAGGTGGCTTTCTGCATCCCTTTGTAGCATGCAGCCCACAAGTAAGCACAAGTGCAATTTGTGTCATAGGCAGAGTCTGCATGTAGGGCCTTCCCAGGCACGCCCAGCTGCCCCTTAGGGTTAAGGTTGCCTCTTCTCTTATTTTTTCAAAAAAATTTGTTACTGTAGTAAAATACACACAATATAACATTTACCATTTTAACTATCTCATGCATACAATTCAAAGGCATTAAACACATTTGCTTTATTACAGAAGCCTTACCATCATCCATCTCCAGAACTTTCTCATCTTTCCAGACTGCAACTGCCCCCATCAGACACTAACTTCCCATGTCCTTCCAAGCCCCTGGCACCCACCATTCTTCTCCCTGTCCCTATGGCTTTGACAAATCTAGACCCCTAATATAAGGGGTGTCATGTCATATTTATCCTTTGGTGCCTGCTTATTTCACTAGGCATAATGCTCTCAAGATCTATCCCTGTTGCAGTGTGTCAAAATTTCATTCCTTTTTAAGGCTGAACAACATTGAGATATGGATGGACCACTTTTTGCTTACCTGGCCATCCCTCCATGGAAGCTTGGGTTGCTCTACACTGCAGCTATTGTGGCTAGTGCTGCATGGTTTTGGACAGACAGATGTGTCCTTGAGACCTGTAGGAACAGTTCGATGATAAAGAATTGCATTGCTTTTCTGAAGCTGTAAGAGATGATCCTCCCCATTTTTGTTTTGACAAGATTTATCTTACCATAAATTAGGAGAGCAGGCAGGTTTTAAGGCTACTGCTGGGATCCCATTAGTTAACACCAACAGGGAAAAAAAGACCAAGATGGGAAGCCCAAAGTAGACAAAACAAAGAAAGAAAGCAGAAAAACATTTCATAGATGGAATATGGGATGTGCATGTTTATTGTCATGGGTCCTGGAGGGGCCACTGAGGAGAGAGTGCAGGGCAGAAAAGCCCCTAGGCAAACCCCTGGCGTTGGTGGTGACAGTATTACCTTTGTGACAGTGAGAGCAGGTGGGGGATCCAGGAGCCAGACACCTCTGAGGGTTGGAACAGACACTGAGGTTGGCTTGAAGGAGGACACCACAGCACATCGGCGTGCCGTGTTGGATGACACAGTTGGAGAGGGATATGGACCCAGTAAGAGCCTTGAGATGGCCACTAGGATGGCCAGAGCTTCAGGGAAGGAGAGGAGATGGAGGGTGTGGAGGTGCTGGGGGATGAGGCTGATGGCTTATTTAGTCAGCAGCTGAAACCTCGGCTCACTCACTGGTAGATAAAGCTGATGATGACGGAAGGTCATGTGACAGTTCTAATGCTTCTCCAGCCATTCCCTTCAGCTTTCTTAGCTGCTCTGTGGTAAGGCGCACAGGTCTTTGCCAATAGCCATCATCAGCTTCTATCAGGTGCCCAAGTGGGGATGGGCAGCTGGCTGACCCTGGGCAGCCATCAGTCCATGGTGGTCATCTCCTTGCTATGGACAAGCAGATGAAACCCTGATTTGTTTAGATGTGGATGCCTCTTTTGGGTCCCTGGATGGTCCCTCCTCTTCTGAGGTGGGGCACAGCACACAGACTGTGGATGCTGGGGACATGGGTGCTTGAAGCCCTAGGGCTGTTACCACCACCCTGTTACCTGAGGGGACCAAGTCAGTGCTGGGAGGCTACTGTCCTGGCTGCTCTAAGCAGGACCCATCTGTGGTGTGAGCACACACCCCACGACAGGTCCCATCACCAAGGCTGCTCTGCATGTGTGATGGTGAGGTTCACATCTTACCTGGTGATATGTGGCTGGTGTATGACTCTGGATGGGAAAACCTTGTTCAGGGCCAGAATGGATCTGTGAGGGCCTGAAAGTGGATGGCTGCCTGTAGTTTATTCAGCAGGAAGGCCTACCTGGAGCCTGGGGAGCAGAACTGGCCTCAAGGTGTAGCAGCTGGGCTTTAGCTACTCAGAATCCACTCCTTGAGCTGGTGGAGGGTCATCAGCTCTGTAACCTGAGCTATTTGAACAAAGTCAAGTTCTGTTAAGCACCCAATAGTGCCTGCTGGTGCAGGGTTTGAATGAAACATTTTGGGGAGGTGGTTGGAGTTGTTTCCTCCAGGTCCTTGTCCCCAATACACCATTCCTCAGATGGCCAGGATGTGGGCATGTCCCAAGCTCAGGGTATCACCATCAGATTGGGGAGTTCAGATAGGACTCACTGCAGAGAAGGGAGACTGAAGAGACCAAGTGAGGAAACACTTTAAAAGGGTCAGGGTCCTTACTCAGGGGTTGTATGATTGCTGAGAACTGAAAATGAAATTCTCAAGGGATGATCACAAAAAAATGATCAGGAAGAACATTCTAAAAGCTGGGATATTCTGGTTCAGAGACTCAGCTCCTATAAGGAATAATGCAGCCTAGAGCAAGGTGGCCGCAGGACTCAGGGCTGGATAAAATGCTGCTACCCAGCTGTGGGTCTAAACGGGCTGACACTCCATCCAGTAAGGAGTAGGTTCCACCCCTATGACTGGCTCCAGGCTACTTGCTGGTGGCTTTGGCTAAAGGAATGCAGGAGGAGACCAGAAAGCCTTTTCTAAATAGCCATGTCCTTATTCCTCCTCCATGAAAACATCTTGACCCCAAAGAGGCTGTTCCCACAGCTAGGGTCCCAGAATGGAAAGGACATACTATAGCCATCATGCAACCATGAAATGTGGGGCTAATCAAAGGGATAATTTTGGTTGTTATAAGTCACACTTATCTGAGGTTTTACTAACTCAGCATAATGAAAACTATTAACTTCTTTTTTAACCTCCAATCCTGTCCTCAGTTCCTGAGACAGCATAATCTTGGTCCATGCAATAGCACTGTCATATCTAATTTTATCCATCCATCCATCCCCTCATCCACACTTCAATCATCCATCATCCATCTACCTATCAACTCTCCATTTTGCTGTGGTTGTGTATCTTTTTCTTGCACACGTTCTTTTGAAGTGTGCAGTGGTCTGTATGCATGTTTTTGTTCACAGGTTTGGCTGCAGTTCTATCACTAGCTGTGTAATCCTGGGAAAACTACTCAACTTTTATATGCTACAATTTTTACAGCTGTATTGAAGTATTAGTGACAACCTCCTCCAAACCTGTGCATCTTTAATTTTGTCCCCTGTGCTCAGCTCTTTCTCCTGAATTCAGGATGTCTTTTAACAAGCTGGGGAGCTTCTTTCTAAACCATGGCCTGGGATTCTCTCCAGGCTGTGGCTAGAGATAATGGAGGGCTCTCCTAACTCTCCGACATCACTGTCCTGCCTTGCTTCACATCCAGCACCTGAAAACCATGGCTTACTGTATCCTGGACAGCTTTTCAGTTGTTCCAAGGGGAGGGTGGCCCTAGTCCTGTGGCTCCATTGCAGCTAAGGTGGGAGCTTGCTCTGCATTGCATTAGCAATCCCTCCCTGTGTCCTTCCAACTTCCTGCCCCAGACAAAGCTTCACAGTGTAGCAGACACCATTATCATCACAATTACAAACGAAGATGGACCTAGGAACTGTGAGGACCCTACTTGAGTCACACAGACAGATGTAAATTTCACCCTAGACTGCACAGTGGGAGGCCACAGAGTGTGGTAAGTGGAGCCAGGCCCATTTCTGAAGGAAACCAAAGCAGGGAAGGGCCTCTGTGCTTTGTGGCCACTGAGTATGGGCAGCTGTAGTGCCGGTGCCTGCAGGGGTAGAGATGGCCCTGTGGTGAAGACAAGGGGTGACAGCGCTCTTTTGGGAGATGGGTCCTGCTGGCTCTGAACCTGCTGTGGTGGCATGGACTGCAGGAAGCATTCTTGCCCATGTATGGGACTCCTCACCCCAGCAGAGGCCATGGCCTGGCTTGCACTGTCAGAACCAGAAAATGGAGGAGAAATGGGAGAATTTCCATTATGTATTTGGGCTGGACTCTATACCTGGCGAAGGCCATGGACCAGAGGTTACCAACTAATCTGGTCATACTTGTGTCTGGGATGTGGGTTGCTACTCTAGGGGTCTGAGAGTCCAGCTGGGGACCTGTGGGCAGCACAGCTCCCTCCAGGGAGGAGCCTGGCCCAGTAGGCAGAGAGAGAGAGGGGTCTGTGCATATTTGAGGGTGACTGGAGACTTTATCCTGAGTCTTTATCCCTTGTTTGTCAGCCTCTAGGCCTGAGTAGGGCTGAAGGATGACCATATCTGTGTTTGCATAGCTCTGGAAGCTGGAGACCATTCTGGTGCAGTTGGATAGAGGACCTGACTGGTCTGAGTGAATGCCTTCAAGAGGCAGCCTTGAAATTTTCCCTGATGAGCAGGACCCACATCCAGCTGTGGGTTCTATTTGACAGCCTGTTGGATGCTCCTGCTGATGCAGCTACCTCCCAGTCCTGGGCATCCTAGGGTCACTGGAGCCCAGGGATGGTGACAGGTGACTTCCTCTTATCTGTCCCCCAAGGTTGGGTGGGAGAGGGTCTTTAGTCTACTGTCCCTCTGATGATCAAAAGCAGGAAAGGGTGTGGAGAGTTCCTGAGCAGATGGCTTCTTGGACAATCTCTTGGCAGAGAGGAACCTCAGACTAAGGTCAACTGGTGAATGTCCCTGATGGCCTCCCATAGCAGAAAAAAGAAGGGGCCATGCTGAGCTGGTACATGGTTCAAGTAGTAGGGTGCTGGCCTAGCAAGTGCAAGACCCTTAGTTCAAACCCCAATATTACAAAAAAGAAAAATAATAATAAGGGGTCATGCACTGCCAGGTCCACCCTATGGAGCTCCCTGAACCCCTTCAGCTTGTTGGCAGCTGGAATTTAGGAGAAGCAACACCTTCTAGAACCCTTGGTGATCCCAAGCAAGAATTCTGGAATCATCACTTCCTGCTAAGGTCACCATCCCCCTCAGTGTCTTGGAGAACAAGCTCCTGCTGCCCAGTGACCTGCACCTCTAGCCCTGCTTCTGGGCCTGGGCTGTGTAGAAAAGTGAGGCTAAACAGACTGGGCAGAGGTGAGGGACACTGGGTATAAAGGAACAGGCCAGGGACAGAGTTCACAGTGAGGACTCTGGCAACCTCAGCCCCCTAGACTCCAGGAACTTCCTATCTTTTGTTTTTTGTGGTGATACTGGGGTTTGAATTCAGGGCCTCATGCTTGCTAGGCAGGTGTTCTACCACTTGAGCTACTCCGTCAGTCCCCTATTGTCCTTTATCCACACGTTGTAGTGTAGGAGATCACATAATTTCCTGATGGAGACATCCTAATGGTCTTCCATGCTTTCAGAACAAAATCCAGGACGCTAGAGGCACCTAGACTCTTACCCCTTGCTCCTGCATCCTCTCTGAGAACACTCTACCACAAACCATGGTGGCAATAATTCATAGTTTAAATTCTGTAAATTTAAATTATATAGATTAATTAATCCCACAAGTATTCATTGAGCACCTACTATGTGTCAGGTACTATTCTTGGTGTGGGGAGCAATCAGTGAATGAAGTGGTCTTTGGGAGCTGAGAAGGATAAGCACAACAAACATGGAGATCATATAACACAGCGGTAACTGCCTTATGGGAAAAACAACTGAGAAAGGAGAAGGCTGGGGCAATTTAACTGAGGATATCCTCCTGGCAGGTGCTACGAATCTGGCAAGGGAGGATCTGCCTGGACAGGGATTCTGAGGAAAAGTAAGTGGATTACAGTCAAATTACTACAACTTACAGTTGCTTTTGCTGAATTTTACTCTGAATGAAACCACAAGTATTTTGAGCAGAGGCTGAAGTGACTAGCTTGTGTTTTGAAGGGTGACTGGCTCTTTTGGGAATGGAGGCAACCATAGGCATCCAGTGAGGACACAGGCACCATGGAGGGGAGTTGCTGCTGGACCCAGCATTTCCCAGGAAGATCCATCAGTTTGTTGTTCGGTGCATGATGTAAACAGCAAGGATGGCTCTGCATTTCTGGCCAGAGCAGCTGTAGGATGGGCTTCCTTTTATTGAGTCAGGTGCTGGAGTTGGTCTGGTCTGTGTTGAAGAAGACCTGTGAATCTCGACGTTCAGAGCTGGGGCGCTGGTGAGCATCCAGGGTAGATGCAGACAGGTGGCTGGGATCTAACCTGGTGCTCCAGGGAAAGGTCTGTACTGGAATATGCATCTAGGGAAGATTGGAAAACAGGTGTTCCTTACAGCCTTGTGACTGGATGCGTGCCCAGGGCAGCAAGTGTAGACAGAGGAGTGGGCGTTGAGGCTGAGCCCTGTGGCACCTGCTAACTGTGCACCAGTCCCATGTTTGATGTGTTGGACTTCTGTCTGTAGCTGGGCATTTCTCTCCCAAGAAACTGTCTCCAGGGAGGCAGGGGCCAAGCCTTTACTAACTGCACCAACACCCGGAGTGACCTGGCTACTGAACACTAAGGACGGTGCCTCTTGGTTAAATGAGCAGTGGTGTGACTGATGGGCATGGTGTTGTGTGCTCTGTCTGCTTTCACCTGTAAAAAATGTGATAAATTACTTTGCTTTTTGGTATTTGGGGGATGAAATAAATATGAAAAATAATTTCATTGCCTTACTAAAAATTCATCTATTACTTGAGTTAATATAAAAAGTCCATTGACATTTTTATAGAAGTTTAGAAATAACATTTTAACCTAAAATACTTATCTGCTATTCATTTTATAGCTTCAGTGCAACTTGCTATTTCCTGAAAAAACAATACACTGTTTTTATAACTGTCACTGACAACAGTGTCACAAAATTAGGCCATGAATAAATGTCTGATTGCATCTGACTCAGCAGATGATTTGCTCCCATCACTGATGGAGGGCGTAGCTCTGACTTGAATGTCTGGTGTTATTTTCATGCATGTGGATGAGCTCAGAGAAAAGTGCAGACATGTCACAATGTAGCTTGACTGATGATGTGTTATGCCATGCTCTCACTGCCCCAGCTGATGGCTCCCTAACACTGGAAGAATGCTTGCTGAAGTTCTGGTTCTATTTAAATGTGATGGTTATAGCTGTACTCCACTTTAGTCTTCATTATTCATATACACATTCACTTTTTAAAAATTAAATCTAGACAACCATCAAAATAAGCCAGGCCTGATTTGAAGCATTTGCCAATTTCTGTGGTATAAACTCTCCTACGATGGCCAGTCTCAAGCTACCACATGGAGTCACTGAGCATGGGCTTGGAAGATGGAGCAGAACAGGCCATAGTTTTTGCTCAGCTAGATGCAACGGGAGCAATCCAAGGAAACAGACAACAGTAAAAGCGTAGTAAAATGGCTAGAAAGCAATGGCTTTGAAACTTAGCATCCATGTTTCTAATAGAACTTATTTAATTGTAGGTTTATATCATTTAATTTTCAGTAATATCTGTAATTAATAATCAGTTTGCAAAATTCCTAAAATTTAAGCGTGAGCCCCAGGAGCTAGTCCCAGCTGGGTCTCGCACACCCCTGCTTAGCTCAGAGCTCAAACCTATTCAAGTGACTTGGAAACTGAGTCCATGAAATCACAGCTACAGCCTATGCCTGAGTTTCATTCCTGGGAAGCCAAGTGTGGGGACCCAGCTCTCCTGCCTGGGCTCCTGACCCACAGAAAGCAGAGGGAATTGTTTTAAGTCACTAGGTTGGTGATAATTTGTTACACGAAAGGAAAATGAGTGAGTGAATTGAATCCCTTAGTTTGAACTTGAACTCATGAAAGAAAATTCTGCTTTTTACTTTCACTCCCCCATGATGTTTTCAGGTAGGATCTGAAGCACTGGACCATGCTAGAAGTGATGCCAAAATCTGAAGATGGGAGCTGGAGTCAGAACTAAAGAACGCCACATTAGCTGGCGGGAGACCTGCAGATCTGGTGAGGGGCCCAATAGGAGCTGGAAGGATAGAATCATGGGGTGGGGTATTGTGTCCATGAAGCTGAGAGCTGGGCTTGGTGGGAGAGAAGGAAAAACAATTTCTCAGGAGATGCTGTGCAAATAGAATCCATGTCTCCCTTGAAATCCTGGGCAAATCCCACACTGTTCACAAATGCTCTTGAGAAACTAGGCCTTGTTTGAGGCCTTGTTTCTTTGTTTCTTTTGGGTCAGGGGAAGGTCATGATATGAATTCAAGGGCAGGTGACACCAAGGTTGCAGAGAGAGAGTGTAGGATGTTTATTAGTGAGAACGGTGTTTACTCTCCTCACACCTGTTCAGTAAATGTTACAGAACATTAGCTGAATAAGGCATTAAATGCTCAGTCTGGCCTGTCCCCAGCACCAAACATGTGTGTGACACGAGACTGGCACATGCTTTGGGGGGAGTCAGGCCAATGCCTTCGCTATAATCTGGATGACAGACAGAGCTTGCCACTTGTTCTCACTTTGTCCTCAGGAGTTTCGGCCCTGTCTCAGTGTCAGGAAGACTGAAAACTATTGTGCCACCCTACAAGGCCATGAGAGGCATGCATCTGGGTATAGGGCTGTTAGGTGCCAATCCTCAGCACCTCTGGGCACGGCCAGCTGGGCATGAGGAGCTTCACCAAGACTTCAGCCTCTGAAGACCAGACACAGACCCCTGCGGGATGATGCTTCCTGGCCTTCTCTCTTCTGAGACAGTCTCCTGAGTGTGTCAGACCTACTAAGGTGACCTGGAGACTAGAAATACAGTCTCAGGAAGGCAGCACAGGCCCTGTAAGAGTCAACTGTGCAGAGCATGACTTCTGGGAGCTCAGGGCCTCTATCCCACAACACGAAATAATGAGTTCCAGTTTAGGAAAGTGGAAAGCTGAGTCCCAAATCCCACACTAGGATGTCAGGTACCACCACAATGCAGGAATTTCATCAAATATAGACACGCTGTCCAGCAGACAGTTAAGACATATGATTGTTTCTGTCACAGTCTCCAAGGCCCTTGCCCAGATGGGTGTTTGTTTGGTGGCCATGGGGCAGAGTCTGGTGCCATGGACAGCATGTGCTCCAAAACTCCTAGGCCCTGTTATATTTCAAAGCTGGGGTCTACCCTGGAAAGAGTAGGGTTGTCTTGCCAGGCTCACATGTTGTGAGGGACTGGTGGAGTTTTTGAGGGGTCAGACTGAAGGTGGAAGGAAATCTACTTGGGCTACCAGAGGAAGAGCTACAGGGCCAGATGAAGACTTGAAGTCCTGGGAATGTCCACACATGGTCTGAGAAGTACAAAATGACACTGAAAAATAGCCTGTCAGTTTCTCCAAAGTTAAGTATAAATGTACAATACAGTCCAGTAATCCCACTAAGGACATACCCAGGAGAGTGACAACATGCTCATGAAAATTTGCACTGAAATGTCACTACCAAGTACCTTTAAACTGTAGCTGAGTCACCTCAACGAAACAAGCCCAAGTGTCCATCACTTTGTAAACAGAGAAACACTTTTTAGTAGACTTCTACTCAGCAATAAGAACAAATGATCCAGAATGGGGGAGGCCTGAGGAGGGGCACTTTTGGGGAAGTTGGCACAGACTTGAATCATGAGATGGTAATGACTAACACCAGTGTGTACAGCTGTCCAAACTCACTGAATTACACACTTGAAATCAGTGATCCTCATTGCACATAAACTGCATCTCAAGACAAAAGGGCACAAAAAGCACAGACAGGTATTATTCATGGCTCGGCAATTTTAGCATGCCCAAGTGTTTCAGGATACACAAATGAGAAAGTTCACAACATACTCCTTTTTTTTTTTTTGGCAGTACTGGGGTTTGAACTCAGGGCTTCTCACTTGCTGGGCAGGCACTCTATTACCTGAGGCACTCTGCCAGCTGGACAACTTATTCCTAATTTTCCCAAACTAGAAATGATCAAATGTTCACTGCAGTGAAACAGATAAGCCACAGCATTTCATGAAGTGGACTTGTAGCCAGAAATGAGTGAGCTACAGAAACCCTAAAGGAGCTACAGCTGCAGACAATGACATGGACATACCTAAGACATAATGTAGAATGAGTAAGCAGACATGTGAGAATCATGTTCTGTGATTCTGTTATATAAAGCTCAAGAAATAGGCAAAGCCAAACTATAATGGTTAGGAAAGCCTCTTTCATAAAGATCTAAGCATATACAGGAAGGTGATTTTACCTTCCTGGAGGGAGGGAGGCAGTGATGGGCTATAGGCTGCATCCTTCAGACCCTGTGGTCTCACCTTGGGTACAGGTAGACAGAAGCTCATTTATAAGTCTTGAAGATATCACATGTATATTTCATGGTGTTTTTTACAAGAAGAAAGCTTTTTAAAATAATAATTAAGTGCCCTGTTGGGTGTCTGAGAACTCACAACTGTGCTTTTCACGAGAGTTGTTTGAATAACTCATAGCTGGGGAGACTTGCAGATGGGCACACACTGCCCATCAGTAAGTGATGGGTCAGCAGTAGCTATTCCTGGAAAAAAGGCATGAGAATTAATAATGAAAGAAAAAATTGACTATTTAGTCAGTGGTATGGTTTGAATGGTTGTTCCTCAGAATTCACGGGCAGGTTTAAAGGTGTATGGAGGTGAGGCCTTTGGGCATTAGGTGAGGCATTAGTGGACTAGTGGGTTGCCATGGGAGTAGCTTTGTCATAAAAGGCACTCTCTATGGCTTGGTTGCTGTGATGCCCTGTGCCATGTTCTGATGTAGGCCATCAATAGGAGCAGAGAGTAGATGCCAGCTCCATACTGTTGGACTTACCAGCATCCAGAGTTGTGAGCTAAATAAGCCTCTCTTCTTTATAAATTTCCCAGTCTGTGGTATGCAATTATAGCAACAGAAAGTGGACTAAGACACCCAGTTAAAAAAATAAAGGATAAAAATACTAAAAAGCTAGTGATGAGTTAGAAAAAGAACACAGAATCAAATTAATTGAAAAGTCTTGAAGTTTGAATTTGAAATGCTAGTAAATATGTAAGTATTAAAGTAACACTTAAAGGTAATAGGAAAAATATTCTTTTAATTAATATGATTACTATTGTAATCACACACTTTTTTTTTTGGTGGGGCTGGGGTTTGAGGTTTGAATTCAGGGCTTGACACTTGCAAAGCAGGTACTCTATCACTTGAGCTACACCTCCAGTACATTTTGCTCTGGTTATTTTGGAGATGGAGGTCTCGTGAACTATTTGCCTTGAATGGAGATCCTCTGGATCTCAGCCTCCCAAGCATCTAGGACTACAGGCATGAACCACTGGTGCTCTGCATGCATGATTCTTTTTAAAACATCATCTCTAAGCTTGGAGTTCCTTGTCTTTATAATGTGGCTGTGACAGCTACCCCAGGAGGTGGCAGGACTCTTTGGGTTTGTGTGAATTTGCTCCATACGTGATAGGCTACGTGATTTTCCAAAAACCTATAGTGAATTCATTGCTTACAGTGTGGCACCTCTTTCTGGAGTTGCTCCCGCCTTGGCCCCGAGCTCCACATGGCACTGGACTGGACAGCAGTTGCTCTGGGTCCCTTTGTGGCCTGCTGAGGGAGATGAGTAGGTGCTGCAGGTGGAGAGAAGAGATGAGGCCTCATGGATGAGCCAGGCAGCATGGTCAGCCTTCTTTCCCCAAGGAAAGGATTTTTAATCAGCTTTAAAATTCTGCATGGATTGGTTCCAATGTCCACTCCTGGTTTTTGGTGTTAGAAATCAGTGTGAGTATAGAGGCCATCACTATGAGTGAAGAGCAGTTCAGGGTCCTGTGATCTCCACAGACATCTTAAAACAAAGTTCTAGACATCTGGAACCTCTCCTCTGTGCAGGATATACTTCATCCAGGAAGACTGCTGACCACGAGCTGCAAGCCCACCAGTGACTGTGTGTGGTGGTGGTTGTGTGTGGCTGCAGTATTTTCGATTTACAGAAATGGGGGGCAGGGGTGTCCCTCGAACTCCCTCAGCCTCCAAGCACAGGGCTCTTCTCAACACACATCAGGGTTCCTTCCTGTAGTCTTAGGATGTCCCCATCTTCAAGATAAGTTGATCTGGCTCTGTTCAAAGACCCATCTCCTAGTTGCCTTTGGTGAGCTCTTCTGTGAGTTCTCCTCTCCCCTCCTCTGCTCCTGACTCTGTTCTGCTTCTTCTCTCACTCCCAGCACTGAAGTAGCGCCTCCCTTACATGATCCATAGCAGAAGCAGGCTGACATGTATATTTCACCACACAGACCCGCCCACCCACTCATTCACCCCGCACAGTCAGGTGGCGCTGAGTACTGTTTGGGGCCAGGTTGTGTGTGCGTGCATGTGTGTGCGTGTGTATAGGGGCGGGGGAGGGGGGATGAAAGTGCAGGAAAGCAGTTAGGGGAGCAGGGAGGCAGCGCAGAGCCTAGGTTTGCTGCCCCAGCACCGCCAGTCGCTGATTTATTCATGGAAAGCCCCTCTGAGGATAATGGGGTTTGTTGCAAACAGTGAATAAAAAGGTCCCCTATAGCTCTCAGCACACATTGAAGGACAACAGACATGAATCTAAGATCTGAGAAATGAGAAGGTATGCCAGGTGAGGTCGTGGAGCAGGAACATATCCCGGGAAGGATAGCATGTGCAAAGGCCCGTGGCAGGAGGCACATGAATTTAAGAAATGGGGAGGTGGCCAGATGGGTGGAAGTGCCCTAATGAGGGGGAGAAACAACACAGGACTGAGCTTCTTCTTGCGGACCTCTAACTGTAGGTGTTTCCTTAGCCTCACAGCTCGCTTCTTTCACCTGGAGGGCGCAAGTCATCCCTCAGGGAAGAAAGAGTAGGTCGTCTGTACCTTCCTCCCCAAGTCCAGCCGGCTAGTCACTAAATCCTTGTGTTGGAAGTCAAGAGGCAGCTCCTCCACCAGCGGTGGCTGCAAATCTCGTTTCCCTGGAAACCGCAGTAACCACTGGAAGTCGGTCCTGAGCTCCACTCGCGTGCGTGGGCGCCACGAAACCTTACGCGCGCGGGCTGCCGCGGCCTCAACAACCGCACACCAAGCTTTCCGAAGCAGGGCCGTTGTACTGCTTTCTGGCACGTCATCCTGCTCACGGCGCAGGACCAGTCGGTTGCTGTTCCAAAATCTGCGCACCTTGCTAAAAATACAAGCTCGCTCTCCTCGTAGCTAAGAGACCGAAGTAAACCCACGCAAACGTCCAGGGAGCGAAGGAAGGCCTTCACACGCATTTCCACGGCCAGGTGGTTTCCGCGAGGTGTAGGCGAGGGCCCCGCGCGCTCCCTCGGGCACGTGGGCGCCGCTTCCCCCGAATAGCCTCCACTCCTGCGTGCCGGGAGCCCTGTGCCCTTGGGGGCAGGCGGTGCGCGGCGGATGCGGTAGCCGGAACCTGAGGGGCGGGCGCGCAGGCGCGTTTTCAAGCAACCTCTGCCCCTCTTCCCCAACCGGGGCGGTGGGCTCAGCCGCTGCATCCAGCGGTTACCACGCTGCGCAGGCGGCCTAAGTCACCCACGCCAGAGACCGCGCGCCTGGGTGGGGCTGCTCCGCGGGGGCCTCAGGATGGTCGGGGTCTGGCTTTGGGCGACATTCCCACCTGCCGCCGTCGCGCCGTCCTCTTGCGCACCCGAGTGTGCATGGTCCCAAGAAGGCTACTTGCCTTCCTACCCCTTGGTGCAGGCCGAATTAATTCACCTGTGCCTGTATCCACGGAAATTTCCTGCCTGATCAGGAGTCTGAACTCAACACCAACTCGGACTCACCGGAGGCTCTGCCTAAAGCTTCTTCCCAGTCCGGCTCTGTGGCTGGTCGTCCCAAAGACACCTCCAGCCCGCCCCCCATACCGCTGCACACCGCAACACAACGCTACCATACCATACACATTTGCACACACCCTCTGCACACACACACACACACACACACACATAGCACATCCCAATACAACACATACCACATTTCCCCACAATACACACCTCACAACATACATCACGGATGGCTCCTTATGCATATACTGCACACACGCCACACCCCCATGCACTCACTCCGTAACATCCCTCTCTGCACATACAACACACCAGCACACCACACACACCGCACACAGAATACCCACCATCCCCGCCCCCGCAGCTCATACAGACACCCGTCACACACATACTGGACGCAATACATACACCACACAACCTACATACACACACCCCACACACGCCTCTCATACGCACACTATACACACCCCACACGCACGCCAGCACTTCCCAGAGATCCAGACTTTTTTCCCATCCTCCCAGCACCCCGCTATCCCCACTTTTCCTCTACAAGAGTCACTTCTTCCCGTTGTCTCTCTCCCATGCTCTCCCCCATATTCGTGTCCTCACTCCCCTCATTCTGCCACCCCCAGCTAACTTCTTCAGGTTTCCCGAAGCTGGGAGGCGGGTGGGCGTGGAGACCGGCCTGGCCAGGTTGATAGGACAGTGAAGCGCAGACGTAGGGCACCCAGAGGTGGGAGGTGCTGGGGGTGGGGCCCAGGGGGCCTGGGAGAGAAAGGCCGGGGTGGGGTGGCATTCCTACGGCAGGAGGCGCAGGCGAGGGGCGCTGACAGGGGGTGGACGGGCTGGTGGCGGCACAGCGAGGGGCGCTTCTCGTTGGGTAGGGCGGAAGGACGTCCTGGGGGCCGCGGGGGCGGGTGGGGGCCGCGCAGGGCGGCGCCAGGGCGAGGCGCGCGGGGCCGCGGGCGGGTGTGGGAGTCGCGCGTCCGGGGAGCGGCGCCGCGGGCTGGGGAGGGGGCGCGCGCGCCCTGCGGTCCTCGGCGCCGCTTCGGTTCCCGGTGCGGGGTCGCGGCGGCGGCGGGAGGCGGAGGATGCGGGCTCTGGCGGTGGCAGCGCGGGCCCGGGAGGACGCGGGAGGATGAGGAGGAGGCCGGCGGTCCGGCCGCGCGGCGCCGGGAGGAGGCGCAGGCGGCGGGGGCGGCGGCGGGCGGTGGCGGGCGCGCGGGGTGCGGGCCGGCTCGGGCGCGGAGGATGAAGTGGAGCGTCCGCGGGGCCTGCGCCGCGTTTTCCTCTTGCCTGCTGCTCGCCTGCGCTCTCAGCGCCGCCGCCGTCGGCCTCAAGTGCTTCTCACTGGGCTCGGAGCTGCGCGGGGAGCCGTTCCGGCTGGGGGCGGCCGCCGGCGCCTTCTACTCGGGGCTGCTGCTGGCCGCCGGCCTTTCGCTGCTCGGCGCCGCCCTGCTGTGCTGCGGACCCCGGGAAGCGCCCCTCGCCGGGCCCGGGCCAGGGCCGGGCCCTGGGCTCGGAGCTCCTGCGGCTCCCGCAGGCGCTCCCGAGGCCGCGCCGGGCGAGGCGGGGGCGGCGGTTGGGCCCCCAGGGCCGGTGAACAGCCAGAACCTGCTGCTGCTGGGGGTTCTGGTCTTCATGCTCGGGGTCCTCAGCGCCTTTGCGGGCGCGGTGATCGACGGCGACACCGTGTCCCTGGTGGAACGCAAGTACTCCCACTACTGCCTGCCGCCGCGCGCACCGGCCGCTGCTGCCGGCCCAGCCCCCGGCTCCACGGCCCCAGGTCCGGGCCTGACTCCCGGCGCGCCGCGCGCCCGCAGCGTCCTGGACAGCGCCACGTCTGCCAAGTGCCGCCAGCTGAAGGACTACCAGCGCGGCCTGGTGCTCTCCACGGTCTTCAACTCGCTCGAGTGCCTGCTTGGCCTGCTCAGCCTTCTGCTGGTCAAGAACTACAAGTCGTCGCAGGCTAGGCGCGGCCGGCGCGGCCGGCGGAAGGCAGGTCGGGCCCTGGCGCGGCCCCGCGGCGGCCCCGGGCTCCGCGCGCAACCGCTGGCCTCCCGGGCGCGGAGGGGCCGGCGGGGTCGGCGGGGCCGGCGGCTGCAGCAGCGGCCAAGCGAGGCCTCCATCCTGTCCCCGGAGGAGTCCGACTTCTCCGCCCCGGGGGACTGCGCGGGCTTCGCGGCGCACCACGCCGTGTCTTACATCAACGTGGGCGTCTTCCACGCGTTTGACGAGGCGGGCGTGGAGGTGTGCTGCGGCGGGCACCCGTCGGTGGAGCTGCCGGGGTACGCGCCCTCAGACCCGGACCTCAATGCCTCCTACCCGTACTGCTGCCGGCCGCCCTGTGAGGCGGCGCGCCCCTGGGAGCCAAGCCGGGCCTGCTGAGCCCGGGCCCACCCCCGCAGGACCCCCGGCGGGCCCCAGCCTTGGCATCCCTGGCCTGGCTCTTTGAGGGCTCGGTGACCACAGGGTGGTCTTCCGGTATTCTCATTTCTGTGTCGGGAGGTTTCTCTTCTCTGTGTCGTTAGTATCTGGAATCCATTTAAAGTTTACAATAAATGTGTGGGGTGGGCTCACCGACCGCATTAGTCTTTGGCAAGTCCGGTCCCTGGCACTGCGCTCTGAGGTCCGCGGTCAAGGCGGCAAGAACAGAGTCCAGCGACGGTGATTTCACGAGGAGGACCTCCACAGAGAGGACAGAGACAAAGCAGCCAAGACCGTAGGAACGGAAGTGAAAAACCACCCAACAGCAACACTTTGTACACGGATGTGCCTGCTTCTGTTGACACTTTCTTACTGTAAAGCTCAGCATAAACAGTGAAAATGTTTGGTAAATTTATTGCAATTTGACATCGGTGAGTTCCTTTATTAAATTAATTGCTATGTTATCGCAGAATGTTCATCCACTGGGAGTTAGAGGATGGGGGAAATGGCTGAACTGGGTCGGATTAATGTTGAGTTTGAACGCTGTGTTCTGCTAGCTGGTAGACTAAGTCCAACCTGTCTCTGAGCTAACTTGCTGTGTGTGCAGACTTTGATACCAGACCTCTGCATTTCTGTTTTTGGAAACTGGCTGTGTGGTTTCTACTGCAAAGCAGTAGAATTTATTTTTGGTTATTACATATGAACAATCGAATCCTATTTTGGAAAATCACAGTCATAGTTTTTCTGCAAAGATAATTTTCCTGTTAACTTATTGACCTGGTAATTTTGAATATTATAGCATTTCATTTAAAATATACCCCTTAAATAGCCTTAATGAATGTGAAAGATATACTTTTAAATGACTAGGATGTGTGTGTGTTTACACACACTATGAAGTGAGTTCCATATGATTGCAGTTTTCATCCTTCTGGAGGGCTGGCCGGGAGCCAGACAGACTCCAAGTCTTGGAAAAGGTGATCTGACTTCCGTATGCCTGGAATGGTAGTACCAGGCAAGTAACCACTGAGTGACCAGCTGGGAGCACAGTCCTTCCCTAGCTGGAAAGTTGTGTGCCTCCCTGTAGGTGCAAGCAGAGAGCAGCAGTGCTCTGCTCGTGTGAGCACCAACACACATCACTTTAGGTGAAAAGCCATGGAAATTCTGGGTAGTGTCTTCAGTGCACAGGAAGTCACTTCTGTGAAAAAGTCACCAGTTTAAGGGGTGTGGTTCCCAGGTGCCAGCTCTGGGATGGGACCTCTCCTCAGCCCCCAGGTGCCCTTCCCAAAGCTCTCCCACCAACCCCCAAGCTGGTACATGGTGGTACTACCCTGCTGCAGCAGAGGCAGTGAGAGGAAGAGGCCCCAGTCCATTTTCATGAAGAAAGATGAGATTTATTACCAGTCTTTGGGCTAATCCATGGTGGTGCAAACCTGTCCCATTGATTCTCAGACAATTCCTGTGAAACTCAGGGACTGTGATCAAAAGGCAACAAGCCCAGTCCTGACTGCTGTGTTGCAGTCACCTGAGGAAAAGCAGTGGCTCAAGTCCAGTTTACTGGATTCTCACCCAGAGGCACTGCCCATATCAGGTCTTTTCTGTCCTGGGGTAGTGTGAGAAAGGTGGGTTAGCCTGACTCACTCGTCCTACTGTTGGTCCACTCAGCCCAGCCCTCCTGTCCCAGGACAGTAGCCTGTTGGCCATCAGGCTAATGAGCAATGTTACAAGTGACAGCTCAAAGTGTCTTGAAATACTTTGCCCCACCTACCTAAACTCAACCAATGTGACATTGCCAGGTATTTCCAATTGGGAGCAGAAACCTCACATGTGGATGCATA
Source organism: Castor canadensis (assembly GCF_047511655.1). NCBI lineage: Eukaryota > Metazoa > Chordata > Mammalia > Rodentia > Castoridae > Castor > Castor canadensis. The sequence goes on from NC_133394.1 coordinate 155,223,325, forward strand.
GGCCAGCCTCCTGGGGCTGCTTAGAAGAGGCAGCCAGGTCCACCTGCCTGGTGGGTGAGCAAGGGTGGCTCCCTGTAGAAGGCAGCAGAGCAGCTGCCTGGGCAGAGTGAGCCCATGGGTAGTGTGTGTGCACCAAGTCAGCTGCCTTTGGACCCTTTTGTTTTCTGAGGTGCTTAGTCTTGCACACTTTACACAGCTCAAAAATGAGTCTTTCAAATGTGTAATCAAAGTCAGTGACCTGACTGAAATTCCAGGCATTTCTTGGGAGGGATAGAAGCTTCACAGAATATAGTGGGGTGGCCAGGGCAGGCAGAGCTTGTGTCATCTGTGCATAATGTCTGGTTGGGGCCAGGATGGAATCTAGGGTGTGTGGGGCAGGGGCACTAGTCCTTTGTGAACTAACCTCTTCTACATGACCAGAAGCTGGGTGGGTAGTTTCAAGATTTGGTGTTCCCAACTCCATGAATATTTTTATCTTCATGATTAGAGGTCATGAAATGTGGGATTCCAAAATTTTATTTTTAAAGCTTATTACAGAAAAAATAGAATCCCACTATCCTTAAACCCAAATTGTGACAAAGATCAGTCCCCAGGGAAATGGTTGAGGATCATTAGGTCACCAGCTTTTCCACCTAATCAGATGGAACTCCACTCACAGCTTTTATTCATGTTCATTCTACTCTGAAGCTTTAGGTCAGCTGTTCAGAACACACTGCAGCACTTTATTTTATCTGGCTAAGTACTGAATTTGCAAGGAATTATTTTAGCATGAAGGTGTGACTTGTTCAGCAGGGAGATTCACTTCATGTGGTGAGGTGCTTTGTTTTAAGGGAGTAATTTAATAAGCATAGCACTTGATGCTGTGTATGGAATTGGGCAGTGGAATTGCCTAACAAGCTATGTTTTCTTAGGATCAGTGCTCCCTCTGATATCTGGGTTTTCATCCCTTTCTTTAGTCAGAGGGGTTCTCTGCTCTGAGTAACATGAAACATAACCATATAACTGAGCCTTTGATTAAAAATTCAATTAAACAATCATTTAATTTTAAAATCAGTCAGATGGTAGTTTGTTGTGAAGTTCAAAGTGCTAATGACTGAAGGTATTCTTTTATTTTAGTACTGGGGTTTTCACTTGCTAGGCAGGTGCTCTACTGCTTGAGCCACACTCCTAGCCCTTTTTTTTTTGCTTTAGGTTATTTTTCAGATAAAGTCTCACATTTTTTTTCCTTTGGGGTTGGCCTCAGACCATTGTCCTTTTACCTGTGCCTCCTGAGTAACCAGGATTATAGACAAGGGCCACCAAGCCTCAAATGCATGCACACATGTGCGTGTATGTACGTGAGTTCACCCAAACGTGCACACATCAGAAAATGTACAGATGTCTGCACACTTGCATGCTAACATGTACACATACACGTAAGTATGTATGCACACATGTTCTGTGGTGTCTGAGGGCCAGGCCAAGTAGCCCTGCCTAGGACATCCAGGATCCAAGTGGAACTGTTTCAGGGTTTGTGGCGTGTCCATGGGCCCAGGCTACACTGGCCTTCTCTTGCCACTTCTGCTACAGCACTGTATGGTGGGGTGAGCATGCAGGCAGCCTACCCTTGAAGGCACCTGTTTGTGTTGAGCTGCTCACCACATCTAAGTGGAAGCAGGTGGGTAAGGCAACCCCTCAACTGTGTCTGCATAGCTCAGTGGGGCCATGGCAGCTCATGCCATGGTATGTTGGGATCTAGGCAAATGGCAGGCCCCAGGCTGCATCCCCAGGCTCCATGCAGGTCCCTGTTGCTCAGCATTGGCACTGACTTGCTCGGAACTCTCGCCTATGAAGAAGTCTCCCCTACCCCAGCCCAAAGTCATCACCCCAAGCCTTTCTTCTCACTAAGATATGAGAGAAATGTAATAAATAGCAGAGACTAAGAAAAATTAGTTCTGACGTATAAAAATTAATAGTTTATAAACCTGCATATCTACCTTCAGACAGATGCAGCAGCCTGATGTCAACAGGTAATTTCCCAATGACCCAATGTCATGGCTTAGTTTGCTGCCTTTTATCATAAATGGGAAAAAAAACCCTCAAACAAATTAGGAAAAGAAAATGATTTAATTTAGGAAAATAGAGCGCAACTATTATTACGCCCTCAAATTTTAATTCTCCTGAGGTGGCAGAAGAAGCCTGGTAGTCCACACACATTCATAGCAGTTTTCTTAAAAGTCTCCTTTTTTTTTTTTTTTTTGGTGGTACTAAGGTTTGAACTCGGGACCTTGTGCTTGCTAGACAAGCACTTTACCACTAGAGCCACACCCTATTCCTATTCCCCATTTCCTTTAGTTTGTTTCTCAAGAAGGGTCTTAGGCCCAGCCTGGAATCTCCATCCTCCTACCTCTGCCTTCTGAGTAGCTGGGATCACAGGCGTGTGCCACGATGTCCAGCCCCATTGCTTTTCCCTTTGATGTGGTTTCCAAATCACCTGTTAATCTCTTATTTCATGTCCACTCTTGATGAAACATTTTTCTGAAACAAGAATCAGGTCTTGTTGCCTTATTCAGAAATGTTCCAGAAGGAAAGGAATATCACACGGGCCCCAGGCTAACCCTTCAGCTTCCCTGTGGGTGGCCTAGGAATGGGGAAGAGCTGATGAGGGCTTTGGCTAGCATCCCTGGCAACATCAGGCCTGGGGTAGCGTAAGGAAGGCCCTGAGAAGAGAGGGCTCCTGACCAGGATGGACCTCTGGGCAGAGCAGGACGCAAAGCATTATGGGGGCTGAGGGATAGGGCCAACAGGTGGACTGGGATGATGGGGGATGCTGAAGGCCAGGCTGGGAGCAGATGGCATTTTAAGATGGCAGATTTGTCTTTCTCTGTGAGGAACATGGGTTGTGGAGGAAGGGAGACTACCTAGGTAAGAGCAGGCATGCAGGGCTATGGGATCGATGCAAAAATAATTAGCGGTAGCAGGCAGACCACTGCTCTGGGTACTTCTGCCATATACATTGTCCATCCTCTCGAGGCCCTGCTTCTGTTAATTCTTTGTAACTCTTTATTTACAGACAAGCAGATAGAGCAGCTGAGGAACTGACCACAGTGTGTGGGGTGGGGTCCTCTGACCCTCAGCCTGACCACTCCTCAGGGAAGTAGACACAGGTTGCTACTGTGTCTCCACGTGTAATGAGCAGGACCAACCTGACTTGGCCTTGCTAGTCCTCCTGTCCCTATTCACCTTAGCCAGCTCCCAGAGCCTGCACTAAGCCAGCCATGTGCAGCCTCTGAGACCCCCAGGCTGTTCCCTCATCTCAGCAGCCTTTCCTTCTCTTTGTCTGGGAAACATCTACATTTTACTCAAACTAGGGTCAAAAAATTCCTCCTGAGAAGCCTTCTGGTCCCCTGTGTCCTCATGTTCTCCTGTGCGCCAGCCCATAGTGGGCATAGCAGTTACTTCCTGAAAGGAAGAGCTGGCTAAGCAGCCAGCCTAGCCTTGAGCTGCTGAGGCAGGCGGGGGTCTCCTTTATTCTGTATGGATGGAACTTCCCACACATATGCTAGGATGCCCTTCGTAAGAGATAGGTTGCAGGATGTTCACAATAGGACGAACATGTCAGGATCCACATAATAAGATGCGGGTAGAGGGATGCATGAACTAACATGCAGGTGGTGGGAAGCAGGCAGGGATGTATGCAGTACATGCTGGTGGTGGGATGCACATGGTAGAATATGCAGGAGATCCCCTCTTACCCTAGTTTTGTTTACCCATGGTCAACTGCAGTCTAAAAATATTAAATGTAAAATTCCAGAAAGATACAATGTCTAAGTTTTAAATTATGCTCATTTCTGAGTAGCATGATGCAACCTTGCACCATCCCACTCTTTCCTGCCTGGGACATGAATCATCCGTTTGTCCAGTGTATCCACTCTACCCAACCATTAGTCACTTAGTGGCCACCTCAGTTATCAGATGGACTGTGGCAGTGTTACCGTGCTTGTGTTCCAGCAACTACACATTTTACTTACACACATTCCCAAAGCACAAGAGTAGTGATGCTGGCAATTCAGATAGGCCAAAAGAAGCTGTAAAGTGCTTCCTTTAAGTGGAAGATGAAAGTTTTTGACATTAGAAAAGAAATAAATATCATATTCTAAGACCTTCAGTAAGATCAAATGTATTTGTGAAATTGTGAAGAGGGGAAAAGAAATTTGTGCTAGTTTTACTATTGTATCTTTTTTCTTTTTGTTAGTACTGGGGTTTGAACTCAGGGCCTCATGCTAGGCAGGTGCTCTACCACTTGAGCCACTCTGCCAGCCCTTTTTTGAGTTATGTATTTTTTGAGATAGGGTCTCGTGAACTATTTGCCCCAACTGTCCTCAAACCATGATCCTCCTGATTTCTGCCTCTGGAATAGTTAGTATTATAGGTGTGAGTGACCGGCATCTAGCTTGCTGTTGTACCTTAAACTGCAAAAGTTATGCTCACAGTATATGATAACTGCTTAATTTACATGGAAGAGGCATTAAATTTGTGGATGTAAGACATGAACATAAAACATGTTCTGAGTGATGGCAAGGTATTTTGTGCCAGAAAACATTGAGCCTGTACAAAAAGTTCAGCAAGGGATCCTGTGAAATGAGTGACATCCTGAAAGTAAGATGGCTAGGTTTGGACTGGACATTAGCTACTGTTAATCTCTTACTGTGCCTAATTTATAAATTAAACTTTATATTAGGTATGCATATATGTGTGAAAAAATGACATAGTATATATAGAGTTCAGTATTCTTGGAACATATCCCCTGCTGATTATGGGGGACTTCATGTAGAACGCAGGTGGTGGGATGCACAGTAAGATGCAGTCTTTGGCAAAGGGATGGGTGGGGCCAGTGGACCAGCCCTGACAAGTCAAGGGCTTTCTGAAGCTCTCCAGTGGTTCGTGGACATGGAGACTTTAGTTGCTAGCAGAATCCACTCCTGTTCATTCACGGAGGGCCCTTATGAGACACCTACTGTGTGCAACTCAGCATTGGTATGTGTAGATCAAGGAACACATGATCAGAAGAGGAAATGGACTTCTGCTGCCACCACGGTAGAAGTGGGAAAGTGCCTCGGCAGGAAGCATTCCTTCCCTCCAGCAGTGGGGTAGGCTAGTTCCTGGGACCTCAGGTACAGGCGGGAAGGAAACAATCAACAGAGGGCAACAAAGCCAAGTGCACATGAGGCCACAGGCATGTACAGACCTGAAAGGACATGCAGATAAATAGTCTTAAGAAAATTAAACATAAAAAGTAATTGCAGAAGGAAAACTCTTTCTAAAAATTACTTACATTTGCCTTATTTGCAAAAATTTTCAGATAGCCACAAAGAACTGAATCGTTTTGCAGCTCAGGCAGCCAACCCACATGGCTTTCCAGGGACTCCCAGTGCATCTGGGCGACTCACTCAACTGGACAAAAGCCTTGGGCCACCTCGCCTCTTATCCCTGACCCAACCTGCTCATTTAACGAGCTTTTTGCTCCTCCTGCCCCCACCCAGCTAGAGGTCATCTTCTCAGGTTGCTGTCCTCGAATTCTCATATCCCCTAATTCCCTTTACTTTAGGACTTCCTACATCTGTATCCCTAAAACTCTCCCCATTCCCCCAGGGAACAGGAACGACCCTGGAGGAGGGTCTGCGGGGGCCTGCCCATGACAGCCCCTCCTGCTTTTAAAAACGTAACTCAGGTTATTTTTTCCTTAAATGCGTGACTTCGCGCTCTCCCACACTGAAGCTCAGCTGCCACTGTGCAGCCGCCCACTCGCTGCTGCTGTATGGAGCTGAGCTCTCCGCACTCCTGCAGGTCCCCTCCCTCCTCCCTGCCGTCCCTTTCTGTTCTTCCAGGCTTGGTTGGGGAAGGAAGACTGCATCCCAGCCTATCTGGGATCAAGTGGTCAAGCCCTTTGGTGCTCTTCACCTGATGAAGGGGATGGTACTGTTTTCGAAAATCCTGCAGAAGCTCTTGTTATGTGGGCATCGGACCAACTCATCAAGGCTAATGGTTCTGTGTGCCAGGTTCTCATCCTGAAATCAGCCACCTCATAGGTGGAAGATGAGGCTTACAGGACTTCTGTGTTCAGCACAGAGTTGACTGAGCCCTCTAGAGGCAAACACAAGGTGGTCATTCTCTTGGGATTTGAGACAAGGCAGGATCCAGGTCTGTTCATGGGTGGCACAAGTGGAAGTTTTACAGCCCAGGAGGCATGTGGGCAGTGGGACAAACTTGACCTCCCTCCAGACTTACATCCATTGCCAGCTCACCACCCCTTCAGAGTGCCTCAAAGTCCCAAATGCAGCCTATCTTTCCTCCTCAGATAATTGGCTCCATCAAACTGCTCATCCAGCCCCAGAATCCTGTCCTGGGAGCTCTGCGCACACCTGCCACCAAACTCTTCCACTCAGCATTCTGCTAATTGATCTCATTCAGTCTCCATCAGCAGCTGTCAGCCAGACGAGGTCCTGCCAGATGCCTGGAATACCCGTTGGTACCCTACTCTGCAGCTGCCTCCCCCTGATTCAAGCCTGGGTGCCACTCTTTGGGAGAGCTGCAGGATAAAGAGATTTCACAGTCTTTGTTTCAAACTAGGTCTGGGAATTTGATCATGCAGAGCACGCCTCAGTGTGGACCAGCCACATTTCAAACTCTCCCAGCCCTGTGCGGCCAATGGCTGCTAGCCAGTCAGCCTGGAACAACCTCTTCCAACATACTTTGTACTTTGAGTTAGGACAAATGTTGAACACAGTATACCTCACAATATATCAATACAGCTACCATTTGTTTTGTACTTTCATTAAAATTAAAATACAGAAATTTGAAGACTTAAGTTTAAAACTCTTCCCCAAATTTGGTTCATTTCTCTATTATTTTTAAAGACATAGACTTACAGGTATGACCAGAGTTTTCCCCTCATCCTTTCCCCAGAAGATGGGGTGAATGATCCTGAGGCACGTTTTTGGGCTGTGCACAATTGTGTGTGGCCATACACAATATATTGTATTCTTTTGCACATTTTAAAACTTTACACAAATAAAGTCATACCGTATTTAATATTTATGAGTATGCTTTTTACTGTACTAAACATTGTGTTTTTGAGATTCTTCCAGGGTGACGCAAGTTAGTCTGGTGCACTTGTTCTGACATGTTTTATTCCATTGTATAGATACATCACAGTTCATCTCCTATTCTCCTGTGGAGGTGTTCATATTTCCTTTTTCGCTATTATAATCAGTGCTGCAATGAAAATCCTTTTACCTGCTGCTATGGTTTGGATATTGTTTGAGAGTGTCCCCTCCACTTTGTCCCCCAGGGTTCATATGTTGGAAACTTGGTCCCCAGGGTGGCAGCATTAAAAGGTGGTGGAACCTTTAAAGGTGGGCTTTATTGCAAGCCAATTAGGTCATTGTGGCACTGCCCATGGAAGAGATAAATACTGATCTCTTAGAGTGAGTTAGTTCCCATGAAGGTGGGCTGTCACAAAAAGAGCAAGACTGGCCCCTCCCTGTAATGTGGCTTCCTGCCTCACCATGTGCTCACTCTCACACACACCTACCATTGAGATGCCACCTGTGGTGATGCCCTCTTAAGAGCTGAGCAGTAAGAGCTAAGGAAAAGCTAACATCATGCCCTTGAACCTCCATAGCTGGGCACTGAATAAACCACTTTTCTTTGTAAAGTACCTAGCCTTAAGTATTTTGGTACAGCATACACCTAGTCAGGAAGAAGCACAGGTGAAACAGCCTGGGGCTTACGAGTGGCAGATGAGGAAGATAGAAGACAACACACTTTTGTTCATTGTGGATACCAAGGCCAACAAACCCCAGCTCAAACAGGCTGTGAAGAAGCTCTATGACATTGATGTGGCTAAGGTCAATATCGTGATGAGGCCTGATGGAGAGAAGAAGGCATGTGTTCAACTGCTGATTGTGATGCTTTGGATGTTGGCAACAAAATTGGAATCATCCAAACTGAGTCCAGCTGGTGAATTCTAAATATACATTTTCTCACCATAAAAAAAGAAGTGGGGCAGTCTTGTGGGGCTGAGCCCTCAACCTGTGGGACTCGACTATCTCTAAGGAGGCAATGTCAGAGCTGAGTTGAAGTGAATCAGAGGACACCCTGTGGGTATCCACTGCAGAAGTGATGACTTGCTTGATGTGTGGGTGAAATTCTCCATAGATCTGGGGTCACTAAGCTTTGTGTGTTGTGAGTACAGGAGAAACTGAGTTTGCTTTTCCTCTACATCCCAGAATAGGGAGCTTTCTGTTTGAAATGTTCTCTAAGGACATCACTACCCTAATTACAAAGCCAGATACAGACATAAGAAGGAAGAAAAACTGTAGACCAGTGTATCTCACTGGCTGAAACCACCAAAGAAACACAAAACTTCATCAATAATTGACAACCCCCCCCAAATGGAAATTTATGAACCACTTAAAAAGGAATTCAAAATAATGATCTTAAGATAACTCAGTGAGATACAAGTGAATCCAATAGACAATAGCTATGGTTTGGATGTAGTTTGAGTATTCCTCAAAGGTTCCTGTGCTAAGCTTGGTCCTTGGTATGGTAATGTTGAGGTGGTGGAATGTTTAAGAGGTGGTGCTAGTCCAGGTTTTCACTGGGGGCTCTCTACCATTTGAAGGGATTAATGCTCATCTTGCAGAGTGAATTCTGTCAAGAATGGGTTGTTACTAAAAAAAATGAGCCTGGCTGCCCCCCTCCTGCCTCAGTATGGGTTTTCTTCGTGTACACACTGTTACCATGTACCATGTTTTGTAATGTGGTCATAAGGCCCTCACCAGAGCCAAGTAGATGTTGGCACCATGAAACTATGAGCTAATAAACCTCCATTCTGTACAAAATCTCAGACTTAGGTATTTTGTTACAGCAATAGAAAAAACTAAGACACCTGCTGTCTTGCTCATAGGCAAGTCTTCCTCTGGGCCCCCAGACCTGTGCGGGGGTCAAGGCATGTGTTTTGGCTCCACGAGGTGCTGCAGGATTGTTGTGCACAGTGATGCTTCCAAAATACAACATGGATACGGTACACAGACTAGGTACACCCAATAGCACAGGGTCTTCCCTGCCTCTCAGCAGTCGGTACCATTGTTCTCAGTAATTTTGTCACTCTGCTGGTTGCTGTGAAGTAGTTTCGTGCTCTCACCTGCATTTCTACAATTGCCACTGAAGCGTCTTTACCAAGCGGTTGGTGTCTTTTGCGTCCTTTGCTTTTAAAATAATTGGTTGTCTTTTTACTCTATGATTAGTTTTAGGGGTTTATTACACATGCTGTAGGTATCACTTACCTTAGTCCTTTTTCTGTTGCTACAACAGAATACATGACACTAGGTACTTACAAGCAATACTTTCATTAATTCATTTGGAAGCTGGAAAGTCCAAGATCAAAGCACCAGTATCTGGCAAGGGACTTTGTGCTACATCATCTCACAGTGGAAGAGGGGAGGGCAAGAGAAGAGAGGACTGATCCCACTCCTGTGATAATTAACCACGTCCACAATAAGTAACACATCTCATGATAATTACCTCACCCTTGCAATAACTAACCCACTGCCACAATAACTAACTTACCCTTGTGATAATTTATCCATGATAATTAACTCACACCCTCAGTAACTAACCTGCCTCTATAACTCACCCACTTCTGTAACAACTAATTCAACCCCATGATAACTAACCCACCTCCAAAATAACTAACCTATCCTACAGTAACAAACCCACTCTCACAATAACTAACCCACCCGTGATAACGAGCATACTCTCAAAATAACTAACTTTCCCCTTTGATAAGTAGCCCACTTCCACAGTAACTAACTCACACCATGATAACTAGCCCACTCCCACAATAACTAACCCATCCCTGTGACAACTAATCTACTCCTACAATAACTAGTCTGCCCCTACAATAATGAGTCCACTCCCACAATAAGTAACTGGCCTCTGTGATAACAGCACTAATTCCTCTGAGAGCAGGGCCCTCACGATCCTCATGCCTTCAACACGGGTGGGACACTGTGCGCTTTCAGACCCAGCCCACTCTTAGGGTTTGCAGACACCTCATCTCAGAGTTGGGAATGTCTTTGATTTGGTAAAAAGTCAGTCACCTCTATTAGTCTTTTCCTTTAAAACTTGGGCTTCAAACAATGTATGCACATGTGACTAAATGAATAAACAAAGTTTTTCCATTAAAACTTAAAAAAAAAGACTTGGGCTTTCTGTTTCTTTTTTAGGAAATCCTCCCATCTTGAATTTTTCTTCCCCGTAGAACTTAGTTTTACTTTTATATTTAGATCTTTAGCCCATCTAGGGATTTATTTTTATTTATAATGTGTATAAATCTCATCCTTCATTATTATGTGGGTGTATCTGTCTCTGCAGATATCAATATATACATGTCTTTTGTGACTTTGCCCTTCATGTTTGGCCTGTTATTTCAGCACTTTTTTAATCTATTATTTCTGTTTGTAGGGTCATTTCTCACATTCGTGCCATTTCTCTCCACAGTCCTCATGTTTTACTAATGAAGTCTAATATTGTTCTTCCAAATGTTCTCAGGTGCTCTTGGCACCTTGGTGAGACTGCCCTGTGCCTCGCAATACCCTGCAGCGACAGCCTGGAACTGCAGCCTTGGAGTACAGTGGGTAGAACATCTTGTGGACAATTTGAGTCCTCCATCTTTCCAGAGCTCTCTCTGCACTTAGGTCTTCACTCATGTGTTCAATAAAGTCTAATAATGGACTTGGTGCAGGAGTGTAGTAAAGTCTATGAAAAGGCCTTGCATGACTTGGTCAGATTTTCCCGAAGATACACACTTTAGTTGTAAATGTTGTCTTAAAAACTACAGTTTGTATTTGCTTGGTGTGGTTTTAAAGACTATTACCACCCTGGTATACTGATTCTGTAACCATCAACATTGCTAAAGTTTCTTCTCTTTTCTAATGACTTGTCTATTTCCATGTCACCCTTGAGTCGTGACAGTTATTTCCTGCCTTCCATACCCTTCATGTGTTTTCTAGTCTCACTGTTCTTGCTAGGATCTCCACCCATTTGGGCAGAGGGTGAGGGGACACAGGACCAGGGTTTCTGGGTTTAGTCATAAGGATAAGTTTGCTGGGGATCTTGGTAGATACTACTTAACAAATTAAGGAAGTTTCCTTCTAGTTTTAGCTCATTGAGGTTTTGGGTTTGTTTTTAATAAGAAACTGGTATTGAGACCAACCAATGTTTCTTTTTTTTTTTTTTTAAATTTGTGTTTTTTCCTCTGGATTAATCTGTTAATGTAGCAAATTATTAATTTATATTTCAACTTGAAATCAAACCACTATTGCATATAGTTTAAAAGTCCATTTGTCTCATGGTTACCACTCCTAGTCCTCATTTTCACCTCAGAAGCAACATGTGCCCTGGGAACTTGTCTCCACATTTACTGCACTTAGACACATTTGCTGATGTGTTACTGTTGAACCTCATGGTTTCCTTCCTTTACACACCTAGTCCAACACACAACCTCCTCATCCCTACAGCTGTGGATTTATACTACTTTTGTATTTGGTATCTACTTTATTATGGCTGTAGACATCATCCATGGGTGGGCTCTACTGTCTTTACTGACCATATTTTCTTTCTTGTACAACTCCCATTTTCCTCAAAATTAACAACTGATTTTCTCTATGGACCTGTCAAGAAGTCATCCCAAGTTTTTGATAGAAATAAAAACATCCTTTAATTGCAATCAGAAGTGCCAGGTAATGAGGGTTTTTCCCTTATTGACACCCACCTTGTTCCTCTGGATGCAGTCTCCATGGCCTCTGCAGTCAGCGCTGTGCCTCCCTTTGCTTCCTTTGGATCCCTATGTAGAGCTACCCTTGTCTGCCCTCATGGCTGGCTGCAGTGGGTCCTCCACCTTGAGGCCACTTTCCTGTACTTGCCAAAGGACCTGCCTCCCACCGGGCCTGGCCTCCCTCTAGGCCTAACTGCCTGAACCCACTCATTTCTTCCTGCTGTCCTCAGGTGAGGATACTTCTGTGAGGTGATGGTTCTCTGCCAATATTCTCTGTTCTTTATCGGCATTTATATGGGGACAAATTATCCCTTTCAGAACCGAGAGGACTTGCTGTTTGAACCTGCAGTGCTCAGTAGTGCCGCAGTGAGTTATGATGTCCTTTGATCCCATTCCTGAGTGTGAGCTTTGCTTTTTCTTGATGTTTGCAGTGTGTGTTTAATTCACTTAACTTTAAGGGCAAATGATGGAGACTTTCAGTCTGGAAACTGTAGGCTTCAGCTCTGGGAAGACTTTCTTTTCTTGAACGATTGATTCTCTTGTTTTCTCTGTTCTGCACCGTCAGACTCCTGTCATTGGGAGATCAGACTTCTGGGTCTCAACTCTTAATTTTTTTCTCTTATTTTTTTGTACTTATTATTTTTTTTCCTGCTTGCATGTCCCCAAAAGCCCTTGTATTAAAGGCTTGGTTCCCTGGGTGACCCCACTGGGAGGTGGTGGGACCTTTGTGGGTGGGGCATACTGGAAGGTCCCTAGGGAATTGGGGAGCATGTACTTGAAGGGGATTGTGGGGCCTCTGGCCCCTTCTCTTTTGTTTCCTGGACATGAGGATGGTGGTCTTGCTCCACAACGTGCTCCTGCTGTGATGTGCTGCCTTGCCACAGGCAAAGCAATGGGGCCAGTCAACCATGGACTGAAACCTGTAAAACTGAGACAAAGCAACCTTTTCTCATTATAAGCTGATTATCTCAGTGATGGAAAACTGACTAGCACTGTAGTCGTAGAGCTGACGCACATTTGCATGTTCCAATCCTTAATTTTTAAAATTCCTGCATTTAACCCTCAATATTGCCAAAATATTCTGTATTTACATTTTAAGTAACAACAGCTTCTTTCTTGATATCTAAACAGTCCTTTTATAAAAATAAAGTGCTTCATTCTTCTCATGTCTCTGAGAATATTTATTACAGCTTTCTTCTCTTCATTTTATCAGTTTCTTCCAAATTCCTTTCATTTTTCTCCATCTCTTCTTGGATTCTAGTTTGTAACTGGGAGTTAAGGCCTAAGAGATGTGGAGCTTGCAAGGCTGGCTTATTCAGGCTTTACTGTAGGTGCTAGGCAAGAGCCATTTACTTTTTGGGGTAGAGTAACTTCAGATGGCTCCCACTTAAAATGTTTGGACTTCATGATTTTTCAGCTTTATAATTATGTGAAAGTGATACATCTTCACTAGAAACCATATTTTGAATTTGATCTTTTCTCAGGCTAGGGAAATGTGATATGATTCTTCTTCTCCATGCTAGGCATTGGCAGTGAGCTGCAGACCCCAGCCAGTCCTGTGATCATGGGGGGAAAGAACCAGCACTCTACAGTGTGCTGTCTTAAACTGTGGAGTTTAGCAGACTAGGTGTATTAAAGCCTCATTAATACATTAATTGGGATGTTTTCCCTATCATAAATTGAGGTATATCTGTATATAATTTACCATCCAAATAGGGACATTGTTAAGAATGAAAGGGGTTCTCCAGTAATGACTCCAGGACACAGCATAAGCTGTGCTGTCACAACCAAACAGGACAGAGGCTTCGCCTGGGAACAGTAGTCCCACCTTTCTGTCTGAACTCAGGCCTCTTGGCTCCATGTTTGGAACAGCATTCAGTTTTTTAATTCTCACCATCAATTCTGTTGGTGTCCTTGCATCCATACTGTCCCAGTTCAGTCTCTCCAAAGCATGAGGCTTTCTCTTCTGTGGGAGAAGAGACATCTGTGCCAGAAGGTAGGTGGGCTTTGGGCAATTGCTCCTTTCATGGCCTTCCAGTCCACCCTTGGTATCCCTAACTTGTAGGCTCCTGTTCGTCCTCTGGAAGATTCCTGGGGAAATGACTAACTCTGGGTGCTTCTTGTCTCCAGAATCCAGACAACTAATTAGGAGCTGGGTGGAGGGCATAGGGTCTTCTCACAGAGGCTAAATGACCTCACCTCCAGTCACAGGGTGGGCTGTGTTGATGATTTGGTGGAGACTGGAGACATATAGAAGGATAAGCCTTAGCCTTGGTGAGTCTACACCACATCAGGCCCCAAGAGGGACGGAGGAGACAACCCACACTGTCTGAAGCTTATGTTGGTAGGACTCACATGGACTTTCTGGACACTAGTCCCCACTTGAAGCACACACAAAACCCCAGCTGAAGATGATGCCTGGAAAGACAGAAATTCCCTGTTTGTAACATAAACTACTCTCCAGTCTCAGCATATACAACCAAGGGAAGGGCAAATCTTGCTCATAGGGGAATGAGTTACCACAGTGGGGCTATAGAATGTGGCTGATAGGAGCCACCAGGAATGGGGAGAACATGCCTGATATTGAGGGTGCTTAACCAGGTCTATATACCTATAGATGTTTATAGGTATATAGGGTGTATGCACACGTGTGTGCAGATGGGATGGAGATTGTGTGTGTGTGTGTGTGAGGGCATGCGCAGGTATGCATATATGCATGCAAAAATATGAGCCAGGAGAAGGGAGAGATTGGAGAATATTCCATGACTCAACATTTCTCAGCCCCAGCAACAGCTCCTGGAGCCACTTCTGGGGTAACCCAGAACAGCTGTGACAGGATGCAAAGTAAGTGACCTGAAAGTGTATGAAGAAATGAAAGTAAAGGTAAATATATTGGCAATGATAAAAGCTAGCACTGAAAGGCTCACGAAGTGTACATGTGAGAATGGATCTATTATATGTGACTCAGGAACACATCCACTGACTGTGCACTCAAGGGTTGGAGTGAACTTCCTTCACAAATACAATAAGGGATGCATTAATGTGTGTGTGTGTGTGTGTGTGTGTGTGTGTGTGTGTGTGAGGCTGCATTAATAATTCTGAGAAGACCTAGGGTTGCTATCATCTGTGGGCAAGAGTGGTGATAGGAGATGCTGTTCTGGATGGGCTGCACAGTCACTGGGAATAATAGGGTTGCAGAATTCTGGACCAGCAGAAGCTTGAGGGTTCACATTTCCATAAAGAGTGGCAAGAATTAAATGACCTGTGGGAATCTAGGCTGTGAGTTGTTCCCAGGAGCAAGATAGATATGAGCCAATACAGGTGTGTCATTGATGGGTAAAATCAGAGAACAGGCATGTGGATGAGCCAGTGGACACCAGCAGCAAGCATGCAAATATTTGCATTGCATAACAATGCATACTTGTGTAGGGAAAACTCTGGGGTTTGGGGAGGAATTTGATTTCTAGGGTTAGTAGATTCAAATGTCTAGTTTTCAACAACAATGACAACAAAATCACAAGGCATACAAAGAAATAGGAATAGTATGGTACAATTAAAGGAAAAAATTAATCAATAAAAACTGTCTCTGAAAAACACTGATGACACATCCATTAGATAGACTTTAAAACAACCATCTTAAAGTTGCTCAGAGAACTAAAGAAAGATGTGGAGAAAGTCAAGAAAATGATATATAAACAAAATGGAAATATTAACAGAGAGATAGAAAACCTAAAAAGAAATGACAAAAATTCTTGAGCTGCAAAGTACAATAACTGAAATTAAAAAGTCAGTAGAGGAATTCAAAAGCAGATTTGAGCAGAAAAAAGAAAGAATTAGTGAACTTAAAGGCAGGACAATGGAAATTAGCAAGTTTGAGAAACAGAAAGAAAAAACATGGAATTAAGTGAATAAAGACTAAATGACAAGTGGAATAACGTCAAGTAAACCAACACACATTGTTGGGAGTTTCATAGAGGAGAGAAAAAATGTTTGAGAAATAATGGCTGAAAATTTCTTCAAATTAGTGAGCACATGAATATAAACTCTAAAAAGCTCAGTGTCTCACTCTGAGATACATTACAAATGTTCAAAAGACCAAGACAAAAACAAAGAGGGAATCAATATGAACGTAGCCAGAGAACTGACTCATCACATGCAAAGGTTCCTCAAGGAGATTATCAGCAGATTTCTCATCAAAAACAAGGGAGGCCCAAAAACAGGGGGCCTATATGTTTCCAACATCATTTCATGATAAAAGCTCTAAGAAAACTAGGAATAGAAGGAAAGTTCCTCAACATTATAAAAGCTATATATGACAAACCTACAGCCAGCATTATACTTAACGGAGAAAAATTAAAACCGTTCCCTCTAAAATCAGGAACCAGACAAGGATGCCCACTATCTCCACTCCTATTCAACATAGTACTGGAATTCCTAGCCAGAGCAATTAGGCAAGAAGAAGGAATAAAAGGAATACAAATAGGTAAAGAAACTGTCAAAATATCCCTATTTGCAGACGACATGATCCTATACCTTAAAGACCCAAAAAACTCTACTCAGAAGCTTCTAGACATCATCAATAGCTATAGCAAAGTAGCAGGATATAAAATCAACATAGAAAAATCATTAGCATTTCTATACACTAACAATGAGCAAACGGAAAAAGAATGTATGAAAACAATTCCATTTACAATAGCCTCAAAAAAAATCAAATACCTAGGTGTAAACCTAACCAAAGATGTGAAAGACCTCTACAAGGAAAACTATACACTTCTGAAGAAAGAGATTGAGGAAGACTATAGAAAGTGGAGAGATCTCCCATGCTCATGGATTGGTAGAATCAACATAGTAAAAATGTCGATACTCCCCAAAGTAATCTACATGTTTAATGCAATTCCCATCAAAATTCCAATGACATTCATTAAAGAGATTGAAAAATCTACTGTGAAATTTATATGGAAACACAAGAGGCCACGAATAGCCAAGGCAATACTCAGTCAAAAGAACAATGCAGGAGGTATCACAATACCTGACTTCAAACTATATTACAAAGCAATAACAATAAAAACAGCATGGTACTGGCACAAAAACAGACATGAAGACCAGTGGAACAGAATAGAGGATCCAGATATGAAGCCACACAACTATGAGCAACTTATCTTTGACAAAGGAGCTAAAAATATACGATGGAGAAATAGCAGCCTCTTCAACAAAAACTGCTGGGAAAACTGGTTAGCAGTCTGCAAAAAACTGAAACTAGATCCATGTATATCACCCTATACCAAGATTAACTCAAAATGGATCAAGGATCTTAATATCAGACCCCAAACTCTTAAGTTGATACAAGAAAGAGTAGGAAATACTCTGGAGTTAGTAGGTATAGGTAAGAACTTTCTCAATGAAACCCCAGCAGCACAGCAACTAAGAGATAGCATAGATAAATGGGACCTCATAAAACTAAAAAGCTTCTGTTCATCAAAAGAAATGGTCTCTAAACTGAAGAGAACACCCACAGAGTGGGAGAAAATATTTGCCAACTATACATCAGACAAAGGACTGATAACCAGAATATACAGGGAACTTAAAAAACTAAATTCTCCCAAAACTAATGAACCAATAAAGAAATGGGCATGTGAACTAAACAGAACTTTCTCAAAAGAAGAAATTCAAATGGCCAGAAAACACATGAAAAAATGCTCACCATCTCTAGCAATAAAGGAAATGCAAATTAAAACCACGCTAAGATTCCACCTCACCCCTGTTAGAATAGCCATCATCAGCAACACCACCAACAACAGGTGTTGGCGAGGATGCGGGGAAAAAGGAACCCTTTTACACTGTTGGTGGGAATGTAGACTAGTACAACCACTCTGGAAAAAAATTTGGAGGCTACTTAAAAAGATGGACATCGATCTACCATTTGATCCAGCAATACCACTCTTGGGGATATACCCAAAAGACTGTTACTCCAGAGGCACCTGCACATCCATGTTTATTGCGGCACTATTCACAATAGCCAAGTTATGGAAACAGCCAAGATGTCCCAGCACTGACGAATGGATTAAGAAAATGTGGTATCTATACACAATGGAATTTTATGCAGCCATGAAGAAGAACGAAATGTTATCATTCGCTGGTAAATGGATGGAATTGGAGAACATCATTCTGAGTGAGGTTAGCCTGGCTCAAAAGACCAAAAATCGTATGTTCTCCCTCATATGTGGACATTAGATCAAGGGCAAACACAACAAGGGGATTGGACTATGAGCACATGATAAAAGCGAGAGCACACAAGGGAGGGGTGAGGATAGGTAAGACACCTAAAAAACTAGCTAGCATTTGTTGCCCTTAATGCAGAGAAACTAAAGCAGATACCTTAAAGCAACTGAGGCCAATAGGAAAAGGGGACCAGGAACTTGAGAAAAGGTTAGATCAAAAAGAATTAACCTAGAAGGTAACACCCACACACAGGAAATCAATGTGAGTCAATGCCCTGTATAGCTATCCTTATCTCAACCAGCAAAACCCCTTGTTCCTTCCTATTATTGCTTATACTCTCTCTACAACAAAATTAGAGATAAGGGCAAAATAGTTTCTGCTGGGTATTGAGGCGGGGAGCGGGAGGGGGTGGAGTGGGTAGTAAGGGAGGGGGTGGGGGCAGGGGGGAGAAATGAACCAAGCCTTGTATGCACATATGAATAATAAAAGAAAAATGAAAAAAAAAAAAAGGGGGGCCTATATGTTTGACCTGTTAAAAGAAAAGAAACTTGTCAGCCAGAATCCTACATCTGACCAAACTGTCATCAAAGGTCAGGCAGGAATTAAGACATTCCCAGATAAACAAAAGCTGAGAAAGTCGGTTACACTGCACCCTCCAAAAAATGTTCAAGGGAGTCCTGAAGAATGGAACAAAGGATGTTGAACAGTAACTTGAAGCTGTTTGAGGAAAAAGAGATTTCAATAAAGATAAATACATGGGCAATTATAAAAAGCTAGTGTTATTGTATTAGCAGTTTGTAACTCCACCTTTGTTTTCCACATGACTTGAGATGAATCAATTTAAAAAAAGATTAATATGCAAGCTGGTTTTGCAATGTTGGTTTGTAATTCCACATTTTGTCTGATAAATAGTTTATGAGACTAATTCATTTAAAAGAGTTATTTATAGTTTTTGGATATAATTTGTGAAATCAGCAAGTGATAGAAGTGGAAATGCAGCTATAAAGAAGCAGAGTTCTGTATTATTGAAGCTAAACTGATACAAGTACAACTTAAAGTGTTATAGCTACAGAATGCTACAGTAGTCAGCCTTCTGTCAACTACAACAAAATACCTGAGACAATAAAGTTATAATGTGAAAAGGTTTATTGTGGCTCATAGTTTTGCTGGTTCCAGGCTCAGCTGGCCTCATTGTTTTGGTCCTATAGCAATGTAGCACATCATGGCAGGAGGATGTGGTAAACAAAAATGCTCACCTCCTGGCTAGGAAGCCAAAGAAAGAAAGAGAAGGGTCCAGAGTCCCACTATCCCCTTCAAGGGCACGCCCCCAAAGACCTGAAGACCTCGCATTAGGCCTATCTCTTGAATGTTCTGCCATATAGTGCCACCTTAAGACCAAACCTTTAATACATGGGCCTTTTAGGGCACTCAGGATCCAAACTATGATATATGTTAAAGGCAATCCCTACAGTAATCACAAAGAAAATTTCTACAGTATGTACACAAAAGGAAATGAGAAAGAAAATATTTAATTGCAAAGTATTAACTAAATACACAAAAGAGAGTAATGTTGGAAATGAGAGCAAACAAGCTTTTTGGCATGTAGAAAACAAGTAGGAGAATGGATCAGTCCCTCCCCATTAGCAAGTACTTTAAATGTAAACAACTCTAATTCTCCAGTCAAAAGACTGACAGGATGGATAAAAAACATGTAACCCTTGGACTGGCAGAGTGGCTCAAGTGGTTAGACTGCCTGCCTAAAACCTTCATGTAACCCGACTATATACCACTGCAAGAAACACACTTTAGATTCAAAGAACAAACAGATTGAAAAGATATTTTATAAAAACAGTCACTATCACATTGTGTGATATTAGACAAAACACACTTTATATCTAAAATGTTACAGGAAATAAGGATATATACATTAATAAAATGTTTAATACAACAAGACTTTGTAAACATTTATATGCCTATTAACAGATCATCAAATATATTAAAACTGAATCAAAGGGAGAAATAGATGTTCTACACTAATAGTTGATTGTTTTAATACCCTATTCTCTAATTTTAGTATATGTGCTGCTGAAGCAAGAATTCCCATTCTCAACAGTGGATGGAACCCCCAGAGTGAAGATTAGTAAGGAAGAGAGATTACAACACAACAGACCAACTTGTTCAACACACATGTGCAGAACACTACCAATAGCACCATACATGTTGTTCTTAAGGGCGGGCACGTGGGCTAGCCTCACACACAGACTATGCAAGGCCACAGATTAAGTCTCAATAGATTTAAAAAGACAGATGTCATATAAAATGTCTTCTTTGATCACAACTGGATGAAGCTAAAAATAACAGAAATTATGGAAACTAAACAACACACTCTTATACAGCCAATGGATCAAAGAAGAAATCATAAGGGAAATTATAAAAATACTTAGCAATGAATAAAAATCAAAGGATTCAGCAAAATCAGTGCTGAGCTGGGAATTTATAGCTATGAACATTTATATTAAAAAAAAGAATGATCTAAATCAACAAACTGACTTTACAACTTAAAGAAGTAGAACAACAAAATGCACTGAAAGCAAGTACAAGGAAGGAAATAATAATAAATATCAGAGCAGAGATAAGTGAAATAGAGAATCACAGAAATAGAAAAACAATAAAATCAATGACAGTAACAGTTGATTCTTTGAAAAGATCATAAAATGGACAAATTTTTAGTTACATAGATGAAGGAAAAAAGAGAGACTCAAAATACTAAGTAATTAAAGTAGGGACATTTGTACTGATTTTTCAAAAATAGAAAGGATTATAGGAAAGTACCATAAAATTGTACACCAAAAATTGGATAATCTAAAATAAATGGACAAATTCCTAGAAACACAAAACCTACCAAAACTAAGTAATGAAGAAATAAAAAATATAAATAAATCACTAAGTAGCAAGGAAATGGAAACAATACAAAAAAAAATCTCCTGATAAGAAAATCCTGGAGAACCAAGGAATATATTGCTTCATGGGTAAATGCTACCAAACAGTTAAAAATAATTAATATAAACCCTTCCCAAACTTTTCCAAAAATTTGGAGGGGAAGGAATGCATTTTATAAGGCCAGCATCACCTCAATATGAAGGCCAGCATCACCTCAATATGAAGGCCAGAGAGATGATGCCAGAAAAGAAAACTCCCAGGTGAACACAGATGCAAAATCTCCAATGAAAGACTTTTTGCTTGACAGTCATTGTAAAAATTTAAAAAAAGATTTTTTGCAAACTAAATTCTGTGACAAGTTAAAAGGATTGTACACCATATCCAAGTTGGATTTATTTCTGGAATGCATATGGCTCAAAATATGAAAACTGATCAATGCAATATATAAAACACATTAACAGAATGAAAAAAAGAGTGGTCATTTCAATTGATGCAGAAAAAGCATTTGACAAAATACATCACTCTTTCATGATAAAAAACTTAACAAATTAAGAAGGAAACTACCTCAGCATATAAGAGCTATCTGTAGAAAACCCACTGTGAACTTGTACTGAATGGTGAGAGACTAGAGTCATTCCTCTCAGATCAGCAACAAAGCAAGGATGCATGTGCTCTCTACTTTTATTTGACACAGTACTGGAGATTCTAGACAGAGCAATTAGCAATGAGAACAAATACAAGGCTCTCAAACTGTAAAGAAAGAAATAAAATGGTCTCTGTATAGAGATATGATTTTATATGTAGAAAACCCTAAAGATACACACACACACAATTAGGACTAATGTGAATTCAGCAGAGTAGTAGGAAAAAAGTCAACACATACAAATCAGTAACATTTCTATACATTTGTTGTTCATTGTATCTGAAAAAGGACATTACAAAAGCAATTCCTTTGCAATAGCAGCAAAAGGAATAAAATACTTCAAAATTAACCGACAAGTTGAAAGACTGTAACAGTGAAAACTACAAAACACTACTGGAAGAAATTATGTCTATTAAGACATAAATAGAACCACATCCATCTTCACAGATAGGAAGACTTAATATTGTTAAGACACCCATACTACCCAAAGTGATCTACAGATTCAATGCAATCCCTAACAAAATTCCAATGATTTCTTTTTATTTTTTGCAGAGATAGAAAACCCATCGGAGTATTTGTATGAAATGTTAAGGAACCCTGAAGAACCAAAAAAAATCTTTAAAAAGAACAAAGCTGGAGGACTTACATTTCTTGATTACAAACTTACTACAAAGTACTGTAATCCAAAAGGTGTGATACTGGCATAAAAACAGACACATAAATCAATGGAATAGAATAAAGAGCCCAGAAATAAACCCTTGCATAAACAGTCAAATGATTTTTGTTAAGAGGCTAACACCATTCAACAGGGAAAGGACAGTCTTTTCAACAAATGGTGCTGGAAAACTGGAATAAATTTGGATTCTTACCTAACAGCATAAGCACAAATTGAAAAAACTAACTCAAATTAATTAAAAATCAAAATCTATAACCATAAAACCCTTAGAAGAAAACAAAAGGCAAAAATTTCATGGTATTGCACCTGGATATGATGCCAAAGGCACAGTAACAAAAGAAAAAAATAGACTTCATGAAAATGAAAAAAAATTGTACACAATTATCAACAGAGTGACATGGTGGCATACACCTGTAACCCCAGAACTAGGAAGGCAGAGGCAAGAGGATTGCCAGTTGTAGGCTATCCTGGGCTACATAGTAAGAACCCATTTCAAAACAAAACACATAAAATGGAGTGAAAAGGCAACCTATGGAGTAGGAGAAAATATTTACAAATCATTTCCAGAATGTATAGAGAAAACCTAAAATTCAACAACCACAACAAACCAACCCAGTTCAACAATAGGCAAAGGACTTGAATAGACATTTCTCCAAAAAAAGATATACAAATGGCCAATAGCCACAGAAAGATGCACAACACCAGTAGTCATTAGGGAAATGCGAACCAAAGCCACAATGAGATACTAGCTCACACTCATTAGGATGACTACCATGAAAAACGGAAAAAGTCTAGGAAATAACAAGTGTCAGTGAGAATGTGGAGAAATTGGAACCCTTGTGTACTGTTGGTGGGTGGTAGGGATATGAAATTGCAGCAGCTCTGAAAAACCGAGTTACCACATGACACAGCAAATTCCACTTCTACGTAAATACCCCAAAGAATTGAAAGCCGAGTCTCAAAGAGATATTTGTATACTCATGTTCACAACAGCTAAAACGTTTACATAACTCAAGTGTCCATCAATGGGTGAATGGATAAGCAAAATATGGTGATGTCATTTGGCCTTAAAAAGGAAGGAAATTCTGCAATATGCTAGAACATGGATGAACCTTGAGGAAATTATTCTAAATGAAATATACCAGTCATAAAAATGATACTGTATGATTCCACCTACATGAGGTACCTAGAATATAACAACGTAGAGATAGAAAGTAGACTAGTGGTTGTCCGAGGATGAGGGGAAGGGGAATGGAGGAATTGTTGCTTAATGTGACAGAATTCTAGCTTTACAAGAGGAAAACTTATAGAGATAGATGGTGGTGATGGTTATATAACACTATGAATCTAATGCCATTGAACTGACCACTTTAAAATGCTTATGATGGTAAATTTCATACCACAAGCATTTTAATAGAATAAAAAATAGAGAAAAATTCTGGCAAGTTATTTGGATATTGAGAAACTGACCTTAAAGTTTATATGGTAATACAAAAGACCCATAAAGCTATAAATCAAGGTAGTTTTGTATTAATCAAAGAATAGACAAATAAGTCAAAGGATCAGAATAGAGAGCCCAGAAATAGACTCACAAGTACAGTTGTGTTAACTGTTTTTTTTTTTTTGTTACTGTAATAAATACCTGAGTTGATCAAAAGAGAATGGTTTTGAGACAAAAGTTAAGAGAGAAAGATTTCATTTTTGTTCTGGGTTTTTTTGCTTACAGTTTTGGAGGTTTCAATACATGACTGGTTGGCCCTGTTGCTTTAAGTCTGTGGTAGCACAGCACTTCATGGTGGGAATGTATGGTAGAGCTAGAAAGTATAAAAGCATAAGAGGAAAAGACTGGGGTTTCATGATCCCCTTCAAAAGCACATTCTCAATGATTAGAAGATTTTCAATAACCCTACCTGTAAAAGTTTCCACCACTTGTTCATAGTGACAAATTGGGGAACAATACCTTTGGGAGACATTCCAATTGTAGTGACTGCATTAGTATCAGACAAAAATAGACTTTAGGACAAGAAATATTACTAGAGATAGAGTGGACATTTCCTAATGACAAAAAGTCAGAACATCATGAGGATATTACAAATATCAATATAATAGAGTTTTATAATACCTACAGCAAAAATTAAGAGGGAAACATATAAATCCACAATCATAGTTGGAAACTTTGGCAACCCTCTTTCAATATCTGATGAAATAATTCAGAGAAATCAGTAAGGGTATAGAGGATCTGGTTGAGAACACCTACTTTGGCCTAACTGACAGTTATAGAACATCACACCAAACAACTACTCAATTTAAATATTTCCTCTTGTACAGGGAACATTCATCAATATAGACAAAGTACTTGGCCATAAAAGTAAATCAGGAAATATTTTAAGTTGAATGATAATAAAAATGCAGCATATGGAATTTGTAAATGTAATGAAAAAATATGTATAGCGAATGGTCTACCATGAAATATATTTAGTCTTTGTCTGCAGTTTCTTTCACCTATCTCCTAAAACTCTTGGAATTTCCTTAGTGAAGGATTGTCTCTTGTTTTAAATCCATTTAATTGCACCTTAACTTATGCTGTAGAGGTGGCTTAGGGTGGGTCCCCAAAGAGGCTCGGGATGGACCTAGAGAGAAAGACCGAAGTTTAGAATTGAACTGTCAGCCCTACCCTATGGCCTCTGGGGAGAGGGGCCAGTAATCCAGCTCTGCAAAAAACTCTGAACTTGTGAGGAGCTTCCAGGTTGCTGAACACATGGGATCCTGGGAGGGGACATATCCAGAGAGCATGTTGCAACCACATGGGATTTAGCCCAAGAATTTAAGGTCATTTAAAAAATTTTAAAAATCAAACAAAGTAATCTACCATATTGATAAGAGAAAATTCTGAGATGTCCTAATAAGAAGAGTTGGAGGATGGAGGAGGGTAGAATGGGGACGTTAGTTAGTCAACCAACCAGGGGAAAGAACAAAAGTCAGATTCACATTTCTGAATGTATGTTAAAACATGAACTCAAATACCACTACATCCTGCTCTGAGGCTCAACCAACCCAGAAGCAACAAGTACTTCTCTGTGGACCACTCTCCTATTACAAAGCTTCCTTTGTTACAACAACAGCAGCAGCAATAATAATAAGATGATAATAACAATAAATAACAATATGAAGCTTCCTTTGCTTCATGGAATCCTGCCCTTTGTCTAAATAGAGCAGGGTCATTGTAAACAACTTACACCTGCCTTCCCCTAATTTCCATTATGAAAAAATGCTTTTGGCTATGGTCTGGTGAACATAGTTCCAGCTACTACCTGACCTGGCCCTTTTCCTAGATAGCATCTGTAATGACTTAATACCTGCCCCCCCACCCCACTTTTTGGGCAGTACTGTGATTTAAGCTCAGGGCTTTGCATATCTAGGTAGGCATTCTATCACTTATGCCTTGCCTCCAGCCCTATTAGCTTTGGTTATTTTTGAGACAGGGCCTCACTTTTTGCCCAGCCAACCCTGGATCAAGAATCTCCTACTTTATGCTTCCATCTGTTGCTGGGATGACAGGTGCGCACCACCTTTTTTTCTGTTGAAATGGGATCTTGAAAAGTTTTTTGCTCAGACTGGCCTGGAACTGTCATCCTGTCAATCTTAGCCTTCTGCATAGCTTGTGGTCATAGGTGCATGACACTGTGCCCGGTTATCAATAGAGATCCTTTGTTTTAGGAGTTTTGGTTTAACATTAAAAATAAAGAAGGAATATCATATACTCATATAGCTTAATAGGTGTGGAAAAATCATTTGACAAAATCTGATACTGACTAATGATAAAAATAATAACAACACTTGGCACACTAGGATGGAAAGGATCTTTCTCTGATAAAGGCAAATGTGGAAAAATAGGCCACTCAGTAATGGATACTAAGCACATTTGTCCCAAGAAGGAAAGCAAGGCAAGAATATGTGTTCTCTACACTTCTACTCAACATTGTAATGGAGGGTTATCCAACACAGAAAAATAACTAAGAGGCATAAAGAGGGCAAAGGAAGGAGTGACACTGTTCTTATTCATAGATGACATGACTGCTTATGTGGAAAATCCTAAGGAATCATCACAGCCATTAGTGAAATTACAAATGAGTTTACCAAGGTTCCAGGATACACAATCAATACATACAAAAATCAATTGTGTTCTTATATTCTACAAATAAACTATTGGAAAGTGAAAGTAAAACATGCATTTACAACATACCAAACCAAGAAAAATTCTGGGAATAAATTTAACATAGGAATTGCATGTCTTTGAGCTAGAAACTATGAACATTACTGAAAGTTGTAGAAGGCCTGTGTAACTAGAGGGAGTCCCTGCTCACAGTGTGGAAGACCATATTGGTGAGCATTTGTCTCCTTCCAAGTTTATCTATGGATCTAATGCAATTCCAGTCATAATCCAGCAAATTAAAAAACAGAAATTGATAAGCTGATTATAAAATTTATGTGGAAATTCAAAGGACTTAGAATACTAAAATAATCTTGAAAAAAGAATGAAACTGCAAGATGTGTACCATCTAACTTCAAGATTTAATACAAAGTTTGACCAATCCTAACAGCCTGTTCCTGGTATAAGAAAAAGCCAAGGAGACCCTTGGAACAGACTAGAGTCTGGGATCAGACTCCACACTTATTCCATCAACTTTTTTTTTTTTGACAAAGAAGCCAAAGTAATGTAATGAGGAAGGGAAAGTATCTTTAATAAATAGTGTTGAAATAGGTGGGCATCTACATTAAAGGGGTTGGGGGAAGAAAGGGATAGAAAGAACCTCAATTCCTGCATTATCCACACAACAGAACAATTTGAGATTGATAATAAATGAACACAAAAGCTGAAATTAAAACTTTTAGAAAAAACACAGGACAATATCTTTATGATCTGAGCAAAGATTTCTTAGAAACTATGCAGAAGATTTCACCTAAATAAAAAAAACTTGTCAAAAAGACACCATTAAAAATGAATAAACAAGTCATAGCTGAAAGTAGTCACAAAAAGTCCCTGATAATCTGGATCCTGAATATATTTTAGTAACTCTTGCAATTCAATAAAGGTTAGATAAATGGGCCAATAAAAAATGGTCAATAGAGTGAACAGACACTTCATAGAGAAATAAACCCACAGAAAAGTCTCAATGCCAGTCATTAGGGAAATGCAGACTGAAGCCATGAGATTCCATTAGGTACACTTCAGAATATATAAAACCAGGCACAAAGTGCTGGCTGGGATATAAAGCACCCAGACTCTTACACACTGCTAATGACTGTAAAATGGTACAAACACTGGGAAAATATCTGGGAGCTTTTTAGAATTTAAGAATACTTTTATCTTAAGACCTAGCAACCCTAGGTCCAGGTATTAATCTGAGATATAAAAACATCCACAAAAAGACATGTACGAGAACATTCATTGCAGCTTTATTCCTACAGACCCAAACTGGAAGAAATCACAGGGCCCATCAATGTGAGAATGGATAAACAAGCTGTGGTATGGTCACACAGTGGAACCCTACCCAGCTATTAAGAGATGAGATTTGACACACTGGACATAGAGGAACCCGAAGACATTGTGGTGAGCGGGAAGTCAGAGCAAAGTGGCATACACAGTCTGTAGAAATCTGTGTGACTGAATTTCTGCAATAAGCAAGACTCCTGATTAAAAGTATTTATCTCTGGAAAGGCCACAGTGGAGTTTTCTGGAAGAACATTCCACATCCTGACAGAGTATGTTATATGGATATACCTATTTGTTAGAATTGTATATGGATGCCTTTTGCATTTTGATGTATGTAAATTGTGCCTCAAAAGCAAAAACTGTAAAAGAAATAATAATTGGGTAGTGGTGAGGTCAAGTCAATAGAGAATGAGCAAGGTGAGTAATGGGTATGAAGGGACTCAGTATACTATTTTATTTACTGTGTATATGCTTGAAAATTCAAAGGTACAATTTAAAAAAAAACTATAGTTATATCCTCTAAGACTGTCTCATAGTTATTTTCTTAGTATAATGCCTTTGTTTTTAATATCCAAATCCATAGGCTACATATATCTCTCAACACATTTTGTAGCCTTTCTTTAGAATTTTTATCCCTAAAACTCATTAAATACCATCTTCAACAAAACAACTTGTGGGAAAAAATTGTTGCCTCCCATGTCAATTAGCAGCAGACTTAAGTCTTGATCCTGTGGAAGGAGCAGCAGAGCCATGAGGTGGGCATGGGAAAACAGCTATTCAAGCCACACCCATTATTTGGTGACCAGGATGTGACATTTTAAGCAGTTTGTATTAACACAATATAACCTACTACTTACATGTGGATATTTCACTGTTTACATTTTAGGAAAATGGTGGGAGACTTTGATATGACGTTTAATACATCACTATTTTCCACTTACGTTAGTGGGAAATAGATCAGTAGCTAGAAGTTTAGAATAAGACCATGGATTTTCTGTATGCTAAGTGGGAGATGTCCTATGACTAGAAAAAAAAGAATAATTTTAGAAAGATATAAAAAAACTTATATGTTTTTAAATTAAATATTATACTTTTATACATCAAGAAACATTCTCCTAGAAAATTTTTGAAGTGAAAGGAAAATCACTACCTAGAAGCCAATGAAAAGGAAAAGTAAAAACACAGAAAGACAAAGGGAGAAAATGAGAAGAAAGGAAGAAAAGAGGAAAGAAAGGGAGTGAGGGAAGGAGAAAGAAAAAGAAAAAAAAAGAAATAACGAACCAGGAACAAACAGCAAGTTGCACTTTAGGAGAGAAAACCAGTCTGGCTTTGGGTCACCTGCAGCTACAGGCAGCCTAGAGCTCAGTTTCTCCACATACTGAGGGAAGAACTACTGACCTAGCAGATTCTGGGCCATAGGACATGGGATAAACATTCAGGGACTCAGCATCCTTGAACCTTTTTGAAAAAAATTACTAGGCCATAAAATCCATCCATAAGGAACTTAAGGAATGCAGCCGTGGGGAAGGACCATGTGCAAGTAATGGGCCATTTCTTGTGAAACCAAAACTGAGTAGCTGCATAAACTACAGAATAAAACACACATGTCAAATATAGTGAGTGGGACAGAAGGGAGAATATATGAGAACTCTGTCCTCTTTTATAGCTGGGAATCAGGAGACAGGGACTGAAATAGGAAAGCAGGTAATTTTTAGAGATTAGTTGTTACTCCAGTCTCAATAATCTTTTCCTTGTAATGAAAACACATTTATTGGAAGGCAGGAGTGGTGGCTCAAGCCAAACCCTAGGTATTAGGGAGACAAAGGTCAGGAATATTGCATTTTGAGGCCTGCTCAGGCAAAAAACTCATGAGACCCCCCATCTTAATCAATGGCTGGGGACAGTGGTGTGTGCCCATCATCCCGGCTACTCTGGGAAGCACAAATAGGAAGATGGTAGCCCAGGTCAGTCTGGGCATAAGTACGACATTATTTAAAAAAAATAACCTATGCAAAAAGGGCTGGGGGCACGACTCAAGTGGCAAGTGCAAGGCTCTGAGTTCAACCCCCAGTCCAGTACAGCCAAACAAAACAAAACAAAACAAAATAACCCCCAAAACTAAAGAAAACACACTTATCTGAA
This sequence comes from Castor canadensis, assembly GCF_047511655.1. Taxonomy (NCBI): domain Eukaryota; kingdom Metazoa; phylum Chordata; class Mammalia; order Rodentia; family Castoridae; genus Castor; species Castor canadensis. The sequence goes on from NC_133394.1 coordinate 155,253,260, forward strand.
GTTCAGTGTTTCCTTTGGCTTCACTTTAATTTCCTTCTGTTAAGCTCAGAAAAACATTGCTACTCTGGATTAAAAGCAGCAGTATCTAGTGTAATGTGCAGGCATGCATCTGTCTACAGATTCTTCTCTACAGAGACATCCTCATTTATATTCACTAAATGCTATTGATTATTGCTTCTGGATGCTGAGACTTTAAATATGTGAGGCCCATTTTCTAATTTCTTCAGATTACGTCATTTTCCCAAACCAGAAAAATGAATTCCAACAGTGGGCAAATGGGTGGACCAATCCCTGGCCTTGCCTACCTGGGATGATGATGATGTCACTGGCAGCCACATAATGGCAATGACTTGTTCAGGTTTGTGGAAATAGTGACAGTGACTGACTTTACTGAATCTTGATGTGTGAGCACATCTTTTACAAGCCTAGGAAATGGGAAGTGCACATACAGCTGCACCTAAAGCCACGAATGTGTATCTACGATGTGCAGGACTCAGCGGGAGTTGGGCTGAACCAAGTCTGTCATGCACATTAGATATTCTGATTTGGGTATTTGGCAGACATTTCCTTAGAAATAAACCAAGACTGTCAATTCGAGGGAAAAAAGTCACTCAGGATGTGCGGACAATCATAAACTTTGATATTTCATGTGTGAAATTTTGGAGCTCAGCACACTGTCCTCTAGCCTAACAGTCACATCTGTGTAAAGACCCTTAAGGTTCAAGGCAGAGCAATGAATGGGTTTCAATGCAAACGGGTACAGAAGTTCACAGGTAGATTCAGATTCCACATTACGACTAACTTGTTTTTTTTTAATAGCTTTTATTTTAAAATAATTTAAGACTCACAAGAAATTGCAAAAATAGCACAGTGAATTTTATGTCCCCTTCACCTAGCTTCCCCCAATGATGATCCTTTAGGCAGTCATTATGCATTATCAAACCGTACAATTCTACTAGCTCAGGGACAGGCTTGAGATATGGCATGTCCCAAATGTGTTTAAATTGTGAATAAGAAGGTTCTGACTCATATCACTAGTTTTATATACACTCATTTCTTTTTGTCCAACTAATCTGTAAGAACTACCATTTGAAGTCAGGCATGGTGGTGCATATTTGTAATCCCAGCACCAGTGAGACTGAGGTAAGACGATCATGAGTTTAAAGCCAGCTGGGGCAACATAGCAACACTATCTCAAAAAAAAAACCAAAACTACCATTTGTTGTTTCCGTGTCGTATTAAAACAGAACATCTGGGCTGAGGTGTGGTTCAAGTGATAGAGCGCCTGCTAAGGGCTCCTGGGCTCTCTGAGATTCACATACATGAGAACAAAGGCAAGAACCTTTTTTCCATCAATTTAAACATACATATTTTTAATTTACCCAGAGAAATTAAAAGTTCAGAAGTTTCTGGAGTGATTGTCAATAGGGAAAATATAACATAGTGTATTTTAGGTGATCTTTTATTAAACTACTTACTATTTAATCTAAATCCAAATGCAGCTGATGCTACTCATCAACTTCATAGGTTTCCCTTCCCCCACACCCCTGAATGATTTTTTTAAACAGATGTACATTTCAATACTCAAATCCATTATGCAAACAGGGACATATCAGCTTTCAGTGTCCATCTTCACCCGTGACTTCGTGTGGGTTGTCTGGTCCGTGGCAGTGAATAGCACACAGAGGGCAGCCGTGATGAGCAGATGCATTCCCTCATAGAGAAGTTTTGGAGAAAATACACTCCATATGAATAAGTGATAGCGCAGGGATGTCACCAGAATGATGTAAGTGGCAACTGGGACAGAACAAATCAGTGCATAGCAGAAGCAAGCACGACTCAATGCTGAACCGCTGTTAATAAAACAGAAAACATATATCAGCGCATGCCACAAGAACACATGTTATCAATAGTTCTGCTTTGAAAACGACTGTGATAATTCTTGCTTAGGACCAGAGAGTGCCACATTTCTCTTCTGTGGACTCATCTAGTCACTGGATGGTGTGTTTGCATTCCTGCAGGTATATGGAGAAGGGAAAAACTAGAAAAATATGTAACTTGTCAGCAAGTGATCACTTCTATGAAGAAAAGTAAGGCAAAGTAAATGGAAGAGTGAGGGTGAGAATTGCCCCTTGAGCTCTTAGAATGCTTCTAAAACTTGATTGTACATAAAGATGATTCAGGATTAGCTAGAAATATCACTCCAGGACCCTTCCCTGTAACCTGTGAAACAGTTGTCAAGAATGCACCCCAGATTTTGCATAGCTATTTAAAAATTATATGCATGTACTACTGCATCACATATATTATAAAATACAAACACAGAATTGAAAAATCACAAAAGGATGATATATAAGCAAATGTAAATACATGTTCTACACTTTTCTTCCTGCTGTCTGGTGGAGTATCATCAGTCTAGTTGGGATCACTGGCCCAAAGAGGCTGCTCAGCAAATTAGCAGTGTAGAACATCATTCCTGTCCTAAGAACCACTCTCCGTGTTTCCAAACCATGAACATAAGCATTATGTAAATCTAACTATTCTTTACAGCAACTTCCCATGAGTCTGTGATTACTTCAGAGCTGTAAGTTCTACTGTCCCAGATTCTTTTGCACCCCACCCATCGCCTCTGATCAGTTTTCGCCTCTGATCAGTTTGGAAGAACCTGTGGATGCCCTGAAAATTCTAGATCAGGCTCTCCCAAACTCTAGCTTTGCCGCTTTACTTTGACTTCTGTGATGAGTTACAGCTGGTCTGTGGCTTTTCCACTGCAGTCAGTCAACATCCCATACCACTGCTGCCTGCTCTGCCCAGCTCATGGTCTCTGTTGCTCATAGAACAATCTTCCCTGACTGAGCACACACTCATGTTAGCACCACAAGGTACAGAGAATGGGCATTGGGACTATCAACATAGAGCAAGGGCCTCCAGGAATCCAGCATGGTGCCTTAAGTATCTCAACTGGAGAGGTTCCTGTGACTCAGAAGCGCTTGTGTTGTGAAGGGCCTGGGGGTAGGAGGCAAACAGTAATGTGAGCTTTGTTGGGATGGCAAAGGCTCAGAGGCATGTGCACTGTTTACTGTTTGCATGTAACTACACAAATGTGTTCTCCTCAGTCCTGCTGACAAGGCAACTCCACAAGGGCCTATTTGGGAAATTTCACAAATGTCTTCTGCTTCTTGCTCACTATCTAGCAAAGTGCACCAATAGTCACTCAGTGGCTAAAGGACAAGAATTGTCCCAGACTTTGGGCCCAGACCCCTCATCCTCCCAGTGGTTATCCCCAGTGGGCAGCTTGAGCTGACTTCTCCTCTACAGCCTCACATCAGCCTTCAATGACTCCTCATCTTGGTCTTGGTATGTCCTTTACTTATGCTGGGTTCTCCAATAGCTCCATTACCCTCTACATGCAATATCTGAATGTGGTTCTTGAGCTCTTCTTTGTAGGCAGCACCAGTCATCCATTTGTTTCACTGCTCTTCTCACCAGCCTGAGGCTCCTAGGGTCAGGTCCTCATGCCTGAATTACCAGTTCCTGAAAGATGCTGCTCTGCCCCACAGGGTGTCTTTAAGACTCATTTGCAAGGTGGTTCCTCCCTACCAAAACTTCTTTCATCTACTGATGGGATCAGGGATGAGTACAACTTAAAGAGGTCTGTCTACAGAATGCCCCAAAGCTCAGGTGTTGAGCACCCATGGGTGAATTTCAATCATTCCTTATTATCAGGAAATTTATGGTCTGGCTGGGTAAACAAGGTTCTCTTCTCTGAAAAGTTAAGAATCAGCTGGTAGGAAGGGACCTGTCTCTCTCTCCACAGCCCTAATATGAGGCATGCAGGGCAGGATGTCTCGCTCCATGGCTAGGGCCATCACATTGCTTTCTTGCTCTAAAGTCCAGCTTGAGAGTTTTGTGCAGCTAACACAATGCTCACCTTTACTTCTGACAGAAACAAGGGACCACTGAGTAAGTGTCTAGTCCTGGGCCTGCTGAATTCAACACTGTCTGGATACCTCCATGGAGATGTCAACAGGATACTGGGTATTTGGGTCTGGAGGGGAATCTGTGTCATGGTCAATGAACCTGGGATCTCAGAGCTGGTCTGGGGAGTAGGTGGGACAGAACTTGGGGTTAGACTGAGGAAAAATCCATGAAGGAGGCCATGAAGTAAAGCCAGAGGAGGAGCAGAGCTTCACTGCTGGCACAGGTGAGGATGTGGAGGTCAGCAGGAGAAGCCTGGAGATGTCCTGAGATGATCATCTTGGGCCAACAATTCCACAAGATCCACTCTACTAATCATGGGCAGGAAGTAGGAATGGGAAGTGGAAAGCCCCAACCTAACCTCTGACTTTGGGATTGGGGACATGAGATGACTGGGCCTCTGGTTGCAGTGGGATACATATGAGGCTCTGATTGATCTGGTTGTGGGAGGAGGGCATCCAGTGTCGCAGAGAGATTCTGGCTTTCTGTAATTTTCAAACAGATGGTAGAGACTTACTACTCCCTGGGGCAGGAGTTAAGCACTGTTAAATACTGCTGAAGCACTGAACAAATAAGCCTTTGTTATAAGCACCCCTTACATTGCTTATTTTTTCCCTTTGAATATGTTGAATGTTGGGGCCTGGGAGATTTAATTCCCTATTTGACAGCTGTCAGACCCTTCCCTGGAACCCTGGCTGCCTTGAGCAAAGGACTATAAGCCAAGCAGCCAGCAAGACTGCACTCACACCAGCAGCAGCTGTTTTTGAACACTCCATAGACACCTTGAGGATTCTATATGAGCCAGCAGTAGAAGCTGTAGAGCTTGCTACCAGGGCTGTCAAGGGTCCTGAACCCTAGATTGCAAGAGCTGTAACATTTACCTATACCAAGTACTGTCAAAGTGTGATAGGGACAGAGATCCAAGATGGCGACTAGAGGGAGGAAGCAGACAGCATGAACTCCATAAATTGAAAATCTTGCTGAGACGCTGGAGCCACATTTGGCAGAAAAAACCATCAAGAAGAACCAAAATTCTGACACCTGAAACCCCAGCCCACACACAGATTCTCCACACCATGTTACACTGAGAAACCAGGAGGGCTCCTGTGCCACCAGACACCAGCTCCAAACCTGCTTGGGAGGTGCAGACCAACAGAACAGGGACAGAAATAGCACCAAGTGGAACAATGGGAAGACAAAAAAGGGATGGAAACCATTCTCCCCACCAAAATAAAGTAGGACAGGATTCAGGGAGAAATGAAGAAAATGGATACCCAGCTCCACACCCCAACAAAACAAAGATAGACTATCCCAAGGAACCCAACAAAGCCCACAAGAACACTCTGAAAGAAGAAATCCTGCAAGAAATCACAGCAGATTTCTCAGTATTCCGGGCACTGAATGAAAATAACTTCAACCCTAGGATACTCTACCCAGCAAAGCTATCATTCAAAATAGATGGAGCAATAAAAGTCTTCTATGATAAGCAGAAGCTAAACAAGCCACCACTATAAAAGATTCTTCAAAGAATCCTGCATGCAGAAAATTAAATCATACAAAACCAAGAAAAGACAGGTAGTACCAAGCCACAGAAGAAGAAAAGGCAAGAAAGTAGAGAGTAACACTGATCTAGATGCACACACAAACCCTTAAACAACAAAGACAACTAAATGACAGGAATCACCACATACCTATCAATACTAACACTGAATGTTAATGGACTTAATTCCCCCGTCAAAAGACACTGTTTGGCAAACTGGATTAAAAAGGAAGATCCAACAATCTGTTGTTTACAGGAGACCCATCTCATCAACAGAAACAAGCACTGGCTTAGGGTAAAAGGCTGGAAGAAGATTTACCAAGCCAATGGCCCCTGAAAACAGGCAGGAGTAGCAATACTTATCTTGGACAAAGTAGGCTTCAAACCTACATTGATCAAATGAGATAAAGAAGGACATTTCATACTAATAAAAGGGGAAATACACCAAAAGGAAATAATAATTATCAACCTATATGCACCCGAAGTCAATGTACCCAATTTCATCAAACATACTCTGAAGGACCTAAAAACATATATAAAGTCCAACACAGTGGTAGTGGGAGACTTTAATACCCCCCATCACCAATAGATAGGTCATCCAAACAAAAAATTAATAAAGAAATCCTAGCTGTAATCACACCATAGATCAAATGGACCTAGTTGATGTCTACAGAATATTTCATCCAACTTCAGCACAATATACATTCTTCTCAGCAGCCCATGGAACCTTCTCCAAAATTGATCATATCTTAGGGCACATAGCAAGCCTCAGCAAATATAAGAAAACAGAAATAATATCATGCATTCTATATGATCACAATGCATTAAAACTAGAACTCAACAACAAAAACAATAGTAAAAAACATGCAAATAGTTGGAAGCTGAACAATACAATGCTCAATGATCAAGGGTCATTGATGAAATAAAAGAGGAATTTAAAGGATTCTTGGAAGTTAATGAAAATGAAAACATGATCTACCAGAACCTATGGGACACAGCAAAGGCAGTCCTGTGAGGAAAGTTTATAGTCATGAGTACATATATTAAAAGGACAGAAAGATCTCAAACCAATGACCTAATGCTACATTCAAACTCCTAGAAAAAGAACAAGCAAATCCCAAAACAAACAGAAGGAGAGAAATAATAAAAAATAAGGGCTGAAATCACTGAAATAGAAACAAACAAACAAACAAAAAAACCATACAAAGAATCAATGAAACAAAAAGTTGGTTCTTTGAAAAAATAAATAAGATTGACAGACCCCTGGCAAACCTGACTAAAATGAGGAGAGAAAAAACCCAAATCAGTAAAATCAGGAATGCAAAAGGGGAGATAACAACAAACACCATGGAAATAAAGGAAATCATCAGAGACTACTTTGAGAACTTATATTCAAATATATTTCAAGATCTTGAAGAAATGGACAGATTTCTAGATACTTATGACCATCCAAAATTGAACCAAGAGGACATTAATCACCTGAATAGATCTATAACACAAAATGAAATTGAAGCAGCAATCAAGAGTCTCCCAAAAAAGAAAAGTCCAGGACCTGGTGGATTCTCTGCTGAATTCTATCAGACCTTTAAAGAAGAACTAATACCAACCCTCTTTAAACTGTTACATGAAATAGAAAGGGAAGGAAAACTGCCTAACTCATTCTATGAAGCCAGTTTTCACTCATTTCAAAACCAGACAAAGACACCTCCAAAAAGGAGAACTATAGGCCAATTTCCTTAATGAACATTGATGCAAAAATCCTCAATAAAATAATGGCAAACCGAACACAACACCACATCAGAAAGATCATTCACCATGACCGAGTCAGCTTCATCCCAGCGAAGCAGGGGTGGATCAACATACATAAATCTATAAATGTAATACAGCACATTAATAGAAGCAAAGACAAGAACCACTCAATCATCTCAATAGATGCAGAAAAAGCCTTCAACAAATCCAACACCACTTCATGATAAGCTCTAAGAAAACCAGGAATAGAAGGAAAGTACCTCAACATTATTAAGGCTATATATGACAAACCTACAGCCAACATCATACTTAATGGTGAAAAACTGAAACCATTTCCCCTAAAATCAGGAACGAGACAAGGGTGCCTACTATCCCCACTCCTGTTCAATATAGTGCTGGAATTCCTAGCCAGAGCAACTGGGCGAGAAGAAGAAATAAAAGGAATACAAACAGGCAAAGAAACTGTCAAAATATCCTTATTTGCAGACGATGTGATCCTATACCTTAAAGACCCAAAAACTCCTAGACACCATAAACAGCTACAGCAAGGTGGCAGGATACAAAATCAACTTACAAAAATCATTAGCTTTTCTATACAGAAATAATGAACAAACTGAGAAGGAATATATGGAAACAATTCCATTTACAATAGCCTCAAAAAAATCAAATACCTAGGAGTAAACTTAACAAAGGATGTGAATGACCTCTACAAGGAGAACTACAAACCCCTGAGGAAAGAGATTGAGGAAGACTACAGAAAGTGGAGAGATCTCCTGTGCTCATGGATTAGACACAGTAAAAATGGCTATATTACCACAAGCAATCTACATATTTAATGCAATTCCCATCAAAATCCCAATGACATTCATCACAGAGATTGAAAAATCTACCCTAAAATTCATTTGGAAACATGAGACCACGAATAGCCAAGGCAATACTCAGCAAAAAGAGCAATGCTGGAGGTGTCACAATACCTGACTGCAAACTATATTACAAAGCAACAGCAATAAAAACAGCATGGTACTGGCACAAAAACAGACATGAAGACCAGTGGAACAGAATCGAGGACCCAGATAGGAATCCACACAACTATGCCCACCTTATTTTTGAGAAAGGTGCTAAAAATATACAATGGAGAAAAGACAGCCTTTTCAACAAATGTTGAAAAATAGATCCATGTTTATCACTCTGTACTAGTATCAACTCAAAATGGATCAAGGACCTTAATATCAGACCCAAAACTCTAAAGCTGGTACAGGAAAGAGCAGGAAACACTCTGGAAGTAATAAGTATAGGCAAGGACTTCCTCAATAGAACCCCAGTAGCTCAGCAACTAAGAGAAAGTATGGACAAATGGGACTTCATAAAACTAAAAAGCTTCTGCACAGCAAAAGAAATGGTCTTTAAACTGAAGAGACCACCCACAGAGTGGGAGAAAATACATGCCAGCTATACATCAGACAAAGGACTGATATCCAGAATATACAGGGAACTTAAGAAACTAAACTCTCCCAAAATCAATGAACCAATAAAGAAATGGGCAACTGAACTAAACAGAACTTTCTCAAAAGAAGAAATTCAAAAGGCCAAAAAACATGAAAAAATGCTCACTATCTCTAGACATAAAGCAAATGCAAATCAAAACCACACCAAGATTCCACTTCACCTCTGTTAGAATAGCCATCATTAAAAACACCACTAACAACAGATGTTGGGGAGGATGTGGGGAAAAAGGAACCCTTGTTCCCACTGCTGGTGGGAATGCAAACTAATGCAACCACTGTGGAAAAAAATTTGGAGGCTTCTTAAAAAGCTAAACATAAATCTGCTATATGATCCAGCAATCCCACTCCTGGGGACATACCCAAGTGACACAGGTTACTTCAGAGGCACCTGAACACTCATATTTATTGCAGTGCTATTCACAAAAGCCAAGTTATGGAAACAGCCAAGATGTCCCACTACTGACGAATGGATTAATAAAATGTGGTATTTGTACACAATGGAATTTTACTCAGCCATGAAGAAGAATGAAATCTTATCATTCGCAAGTAAACAGATGGAACTGGAGAACATCGTTCTGAGCGAGGTAAGCCAGGCTCAGAAAACCAAAAATCGTATGTTCTCCCTCATATGCAGACTTTAGATCTAGAGCAAATACAGCAGTGTGGTCAAACTTGGGTCACATGATAAGGGGAGAGCACACACGGGAGGTATGGGGATAGGTAAGAAACCCAAAACATGATAGTATTTGATGTCCCCACTGCAGAGGAACTAATACAGAAACCTTAAAATGGCACAGGTCAATATGAGAAGGGGATCAGGAACTAGTGAAAAGGTTAGTTAGAGATGAATCAACTTGGTGATGTAACACATTTGTACATGGAAGCAATGCTAGGAATCTCTCTTTACAGATATCCTTATCTCAACTAGCAAAAATGCTTTGTCTTTCTTATTATTGCTTATACTTTCTCTTCAACAAAATTAGAGATAAGGGCAGAACAGATTCTGCCTGGAAGCGAGGGGGTAGGGGGGTAGGGGGGAGAAACAGCCCAAACAATGTATGCACATATGAATAAACAAATAAAAAAAGTGTAATAGGAATAGACACCTAAATATACTCACAATTATAGGTTTAGTCCAATCACTAACTCATTTTATTGACTGGCCTGACCTCAGTTACACAAGTTTTTTTTTTTTTTGTGTGTGGTATTGGGGTTTAAACTCACAGCTTCACACTTGCTAGGAAGGTGCTCTACTGCTTGAGCCATGCCTCTAGCCCTAGTTATATAAGTTTTAAAAGATTTTCTTTTTTTTTTCATTTTTCTTTTATTATTCATATGTGCATACAAGGCTTGGGTCATTTCTCCCCCCTGCCCCCACCCACTCCCTTACCACCCACTCCGCCCCCCCCCCCAGCTCAATACCCAGCAGAAACTATTTTGCCCTTATTTCTAATTTTGTTGTAGAGAGAGTATAAGCAATAACAGGAAGGAACAAGGGATTTTGCTGGTTGAGATAAGGATAGCTATACAGGGAGTTGACTCACATTGATTTCCTGTGCGTGGGTGTTACCTTCTAGGTTAATTCTCTAAAAGATTTTCTTATTGTCTTATCTCCCCTCCCCTTCCCTGTTCCCCCATGAAAGGGAACTCAATCAACAATATCTTTACAGCTCCAAGCAAGGTCATCATGCTTCTCTTCTTATCTCATTGACCATGGGAATGAAAGAACATCAGTGAATGAAGGAATGTACAGAACAGTAAAGGCTACAACTCCCAAGACTCACACCAGCACATTGGGATCTAAATAAATTCAAGGCGACCAACTGGCCCAAAGTCACGTGGGCATGTGCATTGGAAGACCCATGCTCTGGGACTTTCCTCTAAAAGCCTATCACTTCTGCTTGGACAAGGACTGTAGTTTTTTGTTTTTTCTTTTGAGACAGCAGGTCTTACAGTCCTTGTTTTGCCTGCCAAAATTAATAAACCTTTGCTTCCTTTCCTGCAAAACCCTTGTTCTCGTTATCTGTAAGTTGGCATTAAATTTAAGGGACCAAATTTTTGTATCAAACTTAGAGCCCATGTGGGGCCCAGAGAAAGGTCCTTACCCTAAACCCCTGGACACAGGGAAAACAAAGGTTTATAGGAAGCCTCCCCCTACCCCCGGAACTCTAGGACAGTTCCGTAGGAGGTGTCAGTGTGCAAGAAGAGGGAGAGACTAAGAGACCATCCTAGCAGCTGCTGGATCCAGACTTTAACTCCAGGGAACCCCCTTTTTTCTTGTTCATGGATCGCAGACTCAAGGCTCCTGCTGCTGGAACAACTTCGGGTACAAAAATATCGGGCCAAAAAAGTCATGACACCTTAGCCAAGCTTGGGTGGGTCCTCTGGTGTACATACTGAGATCCCTTGATTCTACCCATTTGGGGAGATCCCCTTGTAACGTTCTGACCCTGCAATGGCCATTTTTTTTTTTGTGGCACCCTTTAAATAAAACACTGTAAACAAGACTGGGAACCTAAGGGATTCATCCTCATCTTGCAATTGAAGTCATTTTGTCAGAAAACAAGTAGACTGGATAAAATTTCATATGTGCAGGCATTTACACAGTTATATAACAAGGATTCTAAACAACCAAAAACTAAGTTGATGGTCAAAGCTTCTGATGAGGAGAGCCATGCCCCAGAAAAAGGATCAAAGAAAATCTAATTAACTTAAGTATAGTAAGTCCCTTTAACCAGGTTATGCTGAAAGTCTGGCTACCCTGCACCTTCCTCCTCTGGCTGCTTTGGAAGTTACAGGCCTGCCTCCTCCTAAAAAAATGAGGGGAGCAGAGAGAGGCATAATATGACTAACCCAGGACCCTTCTGATAATGAGCTGGGTTGAGAGATGGTCTCCCCTTCTAAGAAGGGAAGGGGACACACCTATTGGAGCAGGACAATTTCCTCTGAGACAATATCCAATAAAAAATGTCCAAGGACAGCTGGCTCTTCAACCTCGGACTTATTAAACTAAAACAATTCAAGCCCTACCTATAGGAAAGAGTCTCAAAACATAGCTAAATTATTTATTATTACTTTGCTACCTACCATCCTACCTGGGAAGATATATAAACTTTGTTAAATATCTTCTTCCAGTCAATGACTGCTGACTTATGATAAACGAGGCAAAAGGTAACCCTCTGTGGTTCCCTTTCCCATCAGATCTGAATACTGGTCTTGGTGGTTGTAAAAGGAGGGAAAGTGATACTGAAGAGCTGGCCTCACAGTATTACAGCCTGGCATATAGCATGTGGGCTAGTTTCAACAGGACTGAATAAAAGGGAAAAAAAACCAAACAAGGCAAAAGATAAGGCACAACGCTACTATAATGAGGATTATAACCAGGTCTGCATATCTAATGAGGCCACACAAATAGTAAAACCAATTTGGGACCCTAATGCAGATACAAGAAATGTCAAGATAAATGATTATTAGAGGCACATACTCACAGGACTCCACAGGACAGAGGAGCTCAAATAAGATCCAAGAGTTACAACAAAAGGCTAATGAGAAACCTCTAAATTTTTTAAATGGATTTGTCAAGCTTACAGAAAATATACAGACTCTGACCCAGAGGCCCCTGAAAACCAATGTATGGTTAATATGATTTATTGGACAGAGTACTCCTGACATAAAAAAGTTACAATGGATAAAAGAAACAAAAATAAATCCCTCACAAGTTGTTGACATTGCTTACAAGGCTTATAATGCTAGGGGAGGAACAAGAATCAGAATCAATTCAAGTTCTTTATGTACCCCAAAGAAAGGAGGTTCCCTCCCCCAAAAGATGACAAGGTCCAACCCAAGTTGGGAAAAAAACAATGTGTCTATTACAAAGAAAAAAAAAGACATTAAAAAATGCCCAAAGCTAAAAGCAAAACAAAACAATAATAAAACAAAAACAAAAAATCTAAAACAAATGGTTTTCAGAAGCTCCAATGATTTTTAGGGCCAGAGACTCAGATGATAGATAGTGGGGCCCTGGGCTCCCAGGCACATTGGCAGTTCCCATAGAGATAGCCCCAAATGAGCCCAGGTACAACTGATAGTGGGAAAACAATTAATTGACTTCCTGGTGGATACTGAAGCAAATTATTTGGTTCTAAATTCTAAATTCACACCATTAAGCAATACCACTATTACTATAATGGGGATAACAGGAAAGACCCCAAAACAACTCATACTTCATTCTCTGGATTATAAATTAAAAAAAAAAAAAGTCTAAAGCATTGCCATAGTCCTGCATGCCTGTTAACCACCCAAGCTGTTAAAAGTGCCTTGGGTCCAACCCCCAAGGCTAGAGTTGTGATGCTAGACTGTGCCACCTGCTGTTGCCTGCTGTTATTGCTTAAAAAAAAACAAAAAACCTGCTAACAGCCTGGAGTAATTGGAGGAGCTTCTCATGTAACCATGGTTTCTATCCACGGAAGATAGAAGGACCCCAGCCACATAGTTTGTGACAATTTAGGTATGTTAAGAAGTGTGAAGGCACTGATAGGTCTAGGAATGTGGCTGACAGCAGTGGCCCCACACCCCCTCCACAACCTCTATTTTAACAGATGGGCAAAACAAGCAAACACAAATTTAATAACTTCCTGGGCTCTGGGTGCACCCCCAGACCATGCTGGAAGGTGCAGAACTGGGTGGTCCACATACCACTGGATGTCTGATCTGGATAGTACTAGGCTTACCTAGAAAAAATTGCTGGTAAAGTCTCTACATATGCAGTCTCCTTTGGAACAAGATGCAAATCAATGAGTAAAGAAGCACCAAATAAACAGTGGGATGTCGTGGAGAAAACAGCTAGGAAAGGGATGGAGTGTGTTGGGCAGGCCTGGAGGACTGCACTTGCTGAGGGGCCCATTTGTGTAAAGCCCCAAGGGAAACAAGGCCATAAGCAAGCTGGATCCTGAGCAGGTCCTCCTAGCTGCTGGAGAAGGCAATGGCTGAGACCAGCTTAGACAGGGGATGGCACTAACTTGTCCCTGAACTTCTGACTCCTCATTCTTCCTCTCAGCTGTCAGCCTTCTGTGGATGGATAGTAGCCCCAGTTGCTCACAGTGACTTAGAATCTACATGGCCACCAACTCCTTCCAGAGGCCTCTCTGGATCTCCAGCAGGATTTCTGAAGGCCAAGCACCAGTGTTTTTTGTCTTCTTGCCCCCAGATGGAAAGAACTTGCTCCCACTTCCCTAGGACCTTCCCCCTCCCTTCCCTAAACTTAGCACCAGCAAGCAGAAAAACCTCAGTGGGAAGGTAAAGAAATTTCCCTTTCTGTGTGGTGTGAACTGGGAGACCTGAATCTGGCCCACACATCCTCTGAGACCTCATTCAGGCCTTTCAGCCAAGAACTGTGCTCAATGAAGACTGTCTGACCCTTGGAGTTAAGATGCCCCGTGTCTAGAATAAGGTATTACTCTTACAAACAGACAACCTACATCATGTTTGTGCTAAAAGAGAAATAAAGCACCTCACCTGCTTGTTTCTGAGTTCAGGAAGTATGCTAAGTGGCTGGCCCAGAGCACAGGTCCCACATATGTCCCAAACACTGTGAGGAATGCAGCTGGAACTTCCATGTAAGTTTCTAAGCCCACAAAGCCTGCTGAGACATCAATGGTGGCAATGTTGTTGGAGTTACCCTGGAACACAGGAAAATAAGGTTGACTACGACCTCACAGCACACATGGCACCAATCTCCACTATCTTAGCATGAAATACACACAAGGGACAGATAACCACACCAGGGTAAACACATGGTCAGAACAGCCAGAAGCCATGGTCAAAGCCAGCTGCATGGTTACTCCTTCAGGTCACCAGACTGGCCCATGACAAGTCATCTACCTACCTGCTATGTCACTTCAAGCCTAAGTGAGAGAACTGATCTACATACAGATACCTCTACTGAAGAATCACACACATGCCAATCTGCTGACTGACCCCAGTAATATCATGCTTTCCTCAGACCAGTGACAGCTGGCATGGCCATCTCCCCTTGAAGACCTCTGCCTAAGTATGGTTCAGGTGGCCTTGAGAGGCATCACTGCGTGGTCTGGCTGAGGGTGGATGCTAGGGTGGATGCTTGGCTGGAGGCCAAGTACTATCACATAGTGGGTCCTCTGGATGCTGCCATGAGTTAGATGGTGGAAAATGTTCTAGTTGCTGGGGGATTGGTAACTGCTCACTGAGAACTGACTTCTCTAATATTGCTGAGAGTCTGGCTATTTACGGCCCAGTGGGACATGAAGGTTAATGCCATATTGTTCGGCCTATGTGTGAGTGGCAGCATTTTTTTCTTTTATTATTCATATGTGCATACAAGGCTTGGGCCATTTCTCCCCCCTGCCCCCACCCCCTCCCTTACCACCTACTCCGCCCCCTCCCTCTCCCCCCCACCCCCTCAATACCCAGCAGAAACTATTTTGCCCTTATTTCTAATTTTGTTGTAGAGAGAGTATAAGCTATAACAGGAAGGAACAAGGGTTTTTGCTGGTTGAGATAAGGATAGCTATACAGGGAGTTGACTCACATTGATTTCCTGTGCGTGTGTGTTACCTTCTAGGTTAATTCTTTTTTATCTAACCTTTTCTCTAGTTCCTGGTCCCCTTTTCCTATTGGCCTCAGTTGCTTTTAAGGTATCTGCTTTAGTTTCTCTGCTTTAAGGGCAACAAATGCTAGCTAGTTTTTTAGGTGTCTTACCTATCCTCACCCCTCCCTTGTGTGCTCTCGCTTTTATCATGTGCTCAAAGTCCAATCCCATTGTTGTTTGCCCTTGATCTAATGTCCACATATGAGGGAGAACATACACTTTTTGGTCTTTTGGGCCATGCTAACCTCACTCAGAATGATGTTCTCCAATTCCATCCATTTACCAGCAAATGATAACATTTCATTCTTCTTCATGGCTGCATAAAATTCCATTGTGTATAGATACCACATTTTCTTAATCCACTTGTCAGTGGTGGGGCATCTTGGCTGTTTCCATAACTTGGCTATTGTGAATAGGTGGCAGCATTTTTGATTGAAGAAAAGGATGTTCTAAGATCCTGCCTGTTTCCTCCTCCAGCCTATGGATTCTGACAATCTGTTGTCTGCACCACACAGATCTATCTTGAACACTGATGATGCTTATGGTCTGACAGCACACAGGAATCTACCAAGCCCAGACAAGGCTCTTCTCGGAACTGTTCATCTGGGTGTTTACCAGCTCTGCAATCTCAATGGCCAATCCCTCATCCCCTGCCCTCTTCTGGCAGGAGTGGTTCCAGTGGCATCTGTGAGGCAGGTGGACATGGTTCTGTGATGCTAGCTCCACACATAGCATTCCTGCACTGTGACCGCTCATGTTTGCTTTAGGTACACCTTGACATGACCCTGAAATGACGGCTGACAGTGTGGTCTGGTCTCCTCACTCTAGATGGGATGCTCTTCCCTGGGGAGACTGCAGAGAGCCCAGAAGAGAGGGATGGAAGGACAGAGGCTCACTTCATTGACTCATCACCCTCACCTATGCTGACACTGCACACTATTACCTTTGCTCTGCAGGGAGGAAACTGAAACACAGACTGGGGACTTAGTGCAAATGGAGGACCATCAACAAGAGCTGGGCACCCACATTCCTGATCCCTATGCTGCTGAGGAAATGCAGTACTGAGTGCAAGACACAGTGGTAGCAAAGCCACAGATCTTCTCAGGAAACCTGACAGAGAAGGGAAAAGGACTCAACCTGAGGCCAGGGAACCTTGGGAGGCCAGAAAGTGGGAAGAAAGAGAAAGGAGGGGTTTAGGGACGAGGTTAGATAGCTTAAGGAGGACAGGGGGAGGGTAGCCATGGTCCACTTTGGCCCATCTGCATGAGGCCCAAATCTTTGCTGATTTGGTCTCTGACTGATTCTCAACACCTAGATGTGGATCTCTGCTAAAGGAATGCCAGTGACCACCTTCTGCAGTTAAATGGTGATGTATGTGCATATCACACACTGCCCTGCACTTCTGCACCACTGGAACCTATGCCACATTTGGGAGCAAAGTGAGCTCCAAAATCTGTCTCCTTACCTGGTGCTAAAACTGCTTAGTGGCAGAACCAGGCTCAGCTAGGCTCCTGACCCTGCCACTGCCCAGAAGGGCACCATTTACCATCCTCAGTTTATATAAAGAAAACTAAGGCACAGCAGGCACTTGCCAGGGGTCACATGGTGGGAAGTGCTGGATACCAGCATTCCAGGCTAGTGGTTACCTGCATTCCTAATGATTTCTATGTGTCCCTGGCCTCCACAGATGCTAGGTCTGTGAAGGAATTTGGCTGACTCTCGGGTAGACCATTTGGAAGGGTTGGGGAGAGTCAGGGAACACCACAGCAAGTTGAGCTCAGGACTGGTCTCAGCCTGGTTATGCTATACAAGGACTTACAGACTTTCCTCACTTCACCTACCATTCTTGGGCTTTGAGGTCAGAATGACACACTAGGCAAGCTGTGTACCTGTAGGCTGCTCCATACATAAGGCTAGGGGGTACAGGAAACCAAGAGCAGAAGAGGAGGACAGCGAAAATGCTGATCTGTTGGGACCACAGCTTCATAAGCCTCTGGAACTAGACAGAGGAGAGGGGGTAGCCAGTAAACACAGAGGAGATACAGACAAGATGTCCCATAGCTAGTAGTTATTCAACCAGGGAGTTTGGCTGGGAGGGGATCTGCAGTGAGCTACACCCTCTTTGGGGATGCTGGGAGGAACTGGATCCCTTTAAGGCCTGCCTCCTGTGAGGCAGCCTGACAGGAGAGTTCCTGATGATCTTTTAGGACCTGGGAGACTAATAACCACATGAGACACCAAACAGTCCCCAGTGTAGAGAGCCCTTTACCAGGGGTAAAGGCATGAGGAAGCACACTCATAAAATAAAGCATGTGAAAGACTGAAGTGTTTCCTAATTGCCTATAATAAATCAATCCCTACCTTACCTTCCAAAGCAACAAACCATAGTCTTACACACTCATGCATCCACAGTAAGAGTGTCTTTGTTAAATGACCAACTATACTTTATCTTACAAAAGACACATGAGATTTCAGCATAATTCACCATGTATACTGACAGTTCTTTTACTGAGCAAGTATAATTTTCCAACTTGTAAAATTTTCTCAGGGAAAAATTAAAAGATAATGTGACATAGAAAGTTAATAGTCTGCTACCCATGAATAGTAATGAAAACCTACCTGGAAATAGAAGAATGCTTGACCGAACCAATAATGCATTACAGTGACCTCAGCTGCATCATGTCTCAGGGGCTTCCAGATGAATTTAGTCATTACAGTCTGAATCAAGAGACTAAAAGCTAACACTGGAAGATTATGTGGCCTCAAGAGCAATGCTGCCAGAAGAACTAATCCACTATATATCTCCCACAAACCTACAGTCTTGATTTTGAAGTCTGCAGCAATGACTTGTGATTTAAGCAAGTCTTTGGTGCCCGTGAACAGAATGCCAAGGACAAAGACATAAACAAAACGAGCTTCAATAATACCCCTAAAAAAAAGCAAAACAAGTTAGGTTCATTTGTATCAGCTAGAAAAATTCAAATATACATTTTCCCATTAAAAAATCATGTCTAATTGGGGAATGCCTAAAATGTGCCAGTGTAGCTTAACAAGCTGTGGGGCCCTCCTGCCTCCCAGCTACTGCCATGGAAGGTGTGTCCACCTCTGCACATGTGCCCACAAGGAACATCCTGCAAGGCCAACAGTTGTGTCCTATTGTGCATCTTCCTGATGGGGATGACTTCAAGGAAATCTTGCTTATGTGGTCCAAGGATCACCTGGTTGCAGGATCAGAGCCAAGCCCTTGGAACAAGCCAGGAAAAATCATCTACCTACTTTGTGTACTTAATGTGAAAACCCACTGTGCTAATATAAGACCCAACTTTCAGAAACTTCTCTAGGTTCACAAATGCTAACTATGTAACTAAGCACATTCATAGTCAAGCAGATTTTAAAAAGGACTTGCACATTTGTCAACACTTATGAACAACATGGTCCAAACTGTTCAGTCTGAGCTTTGCTGCTCACAAGTTCTGTTGTTTGGGACAAGTTAATTAATACTGCTGATACTCAGGTTCATTATTTGTGAAAAGAATAGAAGGTGGTATCTATACCTCACAAAATTCTAGGAATTAAATAAGAGAGTGCACATAAAATGCTTACCATACAGTAAATGCTCAGTAAATATTAAATATTTTACAAATTAAGTGCTTTAGCACTTCATTTAAATCTATAAAGTATAACATTTATGATACTATGCCGAAGAATTTCATCTTACAAAACTCATATACATTCTTAATATATAATATTTTAAATAGAATTTCCAAATGAGGTATTTTATATACACTATAAAAGATGGTCTCTTAAAATAACGCTGAGTAAATAAGTTTTAAGTGAAATATCAACATAATAATGTACCTGTACCTGTTTTGAAAAGTGAATTTTCCTGTATCATATTTTCTTAGGTTTATGCATTAAAAAATTCCTCCCTTTAATATGATCAGTTTAATTCAAACAGTGTGGGCTCTATGTGCCACAGTTGGGGCAGTGTGTGCTGGGGCTGAGGAGCTGGGGTCAAATAAAGTAACCCTCACGCCAGGTTGTATCCTAATATGAGAGCTAAGGACAGGCCCACATGGGTTATAAGGCAGAAGCCAGCAAAGTCAAGCCACTGAAGACATTTCAAAGAAGAAAAAGGACTAGGCTCTGTACCAGGAGATGCCTCCAGGGCCACTGGATGGCCACATGAGGAGAGTATCATCAGATACCTCCAAGAAGTCCCCACCCCTAGTCAGTGCTTCTCACACCAGAATCAACCTTCTATGCCAGCCATGCCTGAGCTTCTAAGTGAGAAGAAAAGGAGATGTTGAAGGCAAAGGATCTTAAAACGCTGGATGAATTTAGACTCAAAGAAGATCCAGAGCCAATTGGATCTGGAACCAGATTTGTGGATTCAGAATTGGAGCAAACCTATGGAAATATAGTCATAATGTATTTCGAATGAGGAGTATGGGGTGAGGGATAGAAGCATTTTGCAGAAAGAAGCATGTTGAGAGAAAAGGCATACTATTTTTTGGACACTAACAAAGGACATGTTATAGGAAAAATACGGAAGGCAAGGTATCACAGTCTTGAGATTGATGGTGCCAAATCAGGTGTACAGATCTGGGAGGAAATGAGGAACATACTGCACTTTGGGACTAAACAAATAGCCCCAAATAACATCCAGCCTTGACGTCCGCTCAGTCTCAGATTCCAAAATCAACAGTCTTTGAGATGCCACTGAATGTTCCCAGCACCCCCAGTCCCTATTCTCTTCCTGGCCCCTTTGGCCATCTGCCTCAGGTGAAGGCTACCACATTACTGCAACCTCAGCCAGGCTCCTGGCACCACCAACTCCCCATTCCCACACCTGTTAGCAGGGTGTTTCCTGGTATGTCCCCAAGCCCCTGGCCATGAAGCATGGTCACAGCCTTTGGCCCTCACTTGGACCTTTCATTTGACTAGAAAAGCAATATATGTTAATTCTAGACATTTGTAAGATAAAAAAATGAAGGAAGGCCACAATCCACCTATGATACTGGATTGTAAATATAATCACCAATATTTGATCTCTTTAGTCTTTCATACTAATATGAAAAATAAAACACATTTGGTAAGTTGGAGTCATACAACATTCTTACAGCCTATTGCTTCTCTGTTCTCTGAAAACTCTGCCTGACAGCTGTGAGATCCCACTACAGAGCTTCAACAAAACTGCAAGTGTTACCCTCTGTTGCTAGACAAATGCATTTTTCTTTATTTTTTCAACTGTAAGTGATGCTTCAGGGAGCAAGTTGTGTCCCAATCCTAGTTGCCCGTTTGTATTCTCAAGATACACTTGAGAAGAGACACAGATACATTTTGCAACCTGCCCTCCAGACAGCTTTGTCTAGTAACCCCCAGAATTCCACCACATCATCACTGAAAGAGAAGAGCAGCCGTCTAGCATAAAGAAACCAGACTCATGATTGGCCCTCCTGGATGGCACAGGGGAAGTTCCTAGCTCTTACAAGAATGCACTGTAAATTATGGGGACACTCTGCTTCCTTTCCCAACGGCTAGGGAGTGTCCACTCATTATAACCATCTTTCTTTCTACAGTCGCACCTCGACTGAGCAAAACCAAGTTCTGGTAATTGCTTGTTGCAGTTAACTTAGATATCAATCCACACCTCATTCATCAATCCTATTATATCCCTCGAGGTTTTACTTATTAATTTAAAAAGTAAATCTCAATGACTTCACTTCCAAGTTATTTGTCTCTCTCCTAAAAGAGTGCTAACAAAATGGTTCATTATGGTTTTCTTAGCTGGGCTATCATAGCTGCTCATGAAATCACTATTCACAATAAAACAAAGCCCAGTGTGCTAAAGATTGGCCTGCTTTTTTTTTTTTTGGCATGGAATTTTTTTTAGTACATAAAATACTAAAACAGACCTAAAAGCGAACCCTAATGTCTCCAGCACACTTACTTTGAAATGCCTTTTTTGTCTGATTGCCATGGGAACAGCACATTTCCAATGGCAGCCCTGTAGCAGAAGACACCCAGCAGCCCAAGTGCCAGGGCCACCTTGGACACAGGGGAGCATCCCCTTTGGACCAACATGAAGATCACAAGCAGGGAGACAGCGGCCAGGACTGAGAGCTGCACTTTGTGGTCAGAGCTAAAATGAGATGGAAAATGTCAAAATTACTACCAAATGGAATTGGTGATCAACTTCAAGGGGCTTTCAAAGAACTCTATTAAAAGTAGCTGATCTTACTACAAAGCAAAAAGCAAAAGTTATTGGTTAATTAAATCTAAATAAAGGCTCTTAAAATGTCACAAATAAGACTGTCAATCTCAAGTCTCACTTCTCACTTTAGCACTCATAGACAGGCTGAGAGACTGGGCAGTGAGGTACCAACAGTCCTGTCCCCTGGTACCCTCAATCTGTTTCATCTTCACCTTGGCCTTTGCTGCTCTCTCACACACAGAACAGCTCACTTGGCCCCTCATTAGGCTAGCCTCAAAAAGACGACCATTCAAAGCTGATTTATGGGTTATGGTATATTTTTCCATTTCTTCAGCTCTCAAATATTATCCTACTCTTAATATGAAAAATAGGCCTAAATATGGAAAAAGCAAACTTGGTGTGTGATCATTTAGCCCCAGAGAATTCAGCCAAAGGTTAGGGGCTCATGCTCACCTGGTGAACCAGTGGCCGAAGTCAGGCCGGTGGGCCCCCTGCACACCTGTCTGATTAAGGGACCGCAGCAGCCGGCAGCAGGCCAGCACCAGCCATGGACTTGCCAGCACTGCCCACCGCCTGTGGCCTCCAAGTGCTTTAGCATTCTCTCCGTTGGGCTCAGGGGCATCGTAGCCTGTGTTGTACTGCAGTGTGTGGACAGTGCCCTCACACCCTTGTGCCATGTGGAAGTGATGCTGAGGCTCACAGTTGTCTCCCAGAAAGTAGCTCCTAAAGGTTTCCTGGCTCAGAGCCAGACACAGGGTGTTGACAAGAAAGTACCAGGTCTGGTGCTCCTCTTCCACGAAGCTGCTGGCTCCCAGGCTCAGGACGTGACCCACTGTACCCAGCAGAAGAAGGAAATCCACCTCTGACCACACTGAGGTGGGGTGCACTGCATTCTGTGAGGAGGAAACGCATTGCATGAGGGATAATCTGAAAATTACACATCTCCCTGTATGTGCTGAAGTTCTTGCTCATAGGAAGTAATCCCCTGTAATAGAGACCTGCTGTTCCTTATGCCCAATACCCACTGCCTATTCTGCCCCTTGCTTTGGGGGGTATGGCCCTTCCTCCTGCAGCATAGCCTGGGGAAGTCAAGATGCCCTCACACCAGCCAGAGGCACATGGACAAGGCATACTGGTCAGCTGCCTTCACCTTGGTCTAGAAGTTGCAATTCAGTGGTAGTCTGAAAATGGTTAGGTTTTCAGGGCAGTGATGGAGCCCAAAGCCCTGACCAGCAGCTCCTGGACCAGTCTTTATACTCCTTCTTCCATGCCAGTTCCTTTCTCCATGAATTTTCCAGAACACCATAGTTTTCTCTATAATGGTTACTTCTTTTGAAATGCCAAAGGTGGTATCTTAAATTGTGTTGAAGGCCTAGTCCCCAATTGGTGGTGCTATTGAGAGGTGACTGTATCAATAGGGTGTTAAACTAATCAATGCATTAATCTGCTGATATGTGAATGGGCTAGGAGGTGAGACCTAGTTCAAGGAAGTTGGTCATTAAGGGTGTGCACTTGAAAGGTCTAACTTGTCCCTGCACCCTTCTCCTTCCCCCCTCTTGCTTCCTAGCCATCATGAGGTGAGCAGCTTTCCTCAGCCTACCTCATGCCTTTTCACCATCATGTTTCTGCTTCACCACAGGTCTACCGCAATGGAGCCAGCCAACCATGGACTAAAACCTCTAAAACACTGAGCCAAATAAATTCTTTCTCCCTTAAGTTGTTTATCTCAGGTATTTTGTCACAGTGACGAAAAGCTGACTAACTCAAATTACTAACTTTAAGTAGTTCAAGATTAGGAAGCAATTGTTATTTATTTTTCTGATAAATATTTATTGTGTGCAGTGAGGTACCCAGAGGGTATACCATAAACCTAGTTAGGCCCTAGACAAGCAAACATGGACAAAGACAATCCTGGCCCTAGGGACATAGCAAGTCCTAGACCTTGACATACAGCAAATGTGATGAGGAGGGTAGGGGCTGCATGGGGTGGGAGTTGGAGTTACTGTACAGGGTCCCTCAATCTCAGGCTCTGGGCACTGTGGACTCTACTGTAACCACCCATTTCTTCCTCACCCTTCACCACCATCACCCAGCTAATGACCAGCCAGGCTAGGGACCAAAAATTCCAAAGGAAAACATCAACCTTGAAAAGAAAACTGCACTTTGTGAGGCAGAATAGAGGGACAGGAACATTAAGCCTCCTTTGGAGCCTCCTGAGTGTCTACCAGTTGATTGTCCTTCAGCTGCAGCTCAGATACTTTTTCTCACTTAGGTGCCCATGTTTCTTGTCTTCCATGACCAAAAGCTCTACCATCACCCCTGCTTTTCTAACAGAGAACAAAGATGTGACTGGACCACACCAGAATACCAGAGGTAAAGATGCCTAGAGGCCTGGGGAAGGCTGTTAAAGTCCCTATCCTCTGTCTATTTGGTGTATGGTTTTTTCAGGGTACTGCCAGTGCTGCATTGCTGATATATACCAGGTGTTCAACCAACATCTGATTAATAAAAGATTGGCTGACAACAAAAACAGCTCGCACAGAAAGATCACTTCATGTACCCAGGAGCCAACCATACCTTCCTCAGCTGAGTGCCATCCATGACCATCCTGGCAAGAGCAGACACAATCACACAGAGCAGCATGGAAACCAGCACCATCACGGCCCCTGCAGCCAGCCACGGCAGGCTGCAGAGGTAACACGAGCTCTTGGCTGAGGTGCATACAACAACGTGAATGGCCGAAAGAACCAGGAACATCAGATAAAAAAGCAAAGAAAACACAGGAGATGACACAGGAACATCCAGCTCAGCCCTTCTGTGTAGAACCTGTGGAGTGCTCAAGAGGAGCAGGGTGAGGACCTGTAACAAAAAAACACCAGCAGTGTCCACAGATGGCTGGGCTTGGAGAGGTCGCTTGAAATGAGCCCTTCCTGAACTGCTGCTCACATACAGAAAACAGGAAAGAAGACCCAAAGAAAGATTATTTTTATTTCCTGCCAAAAATGCAGGGCTTGATTTATTTTTTTAATCTTATAGCAATGCTGAATGAAGCCACCCAATACACAGTACTTGTATTGTCAAAAGTCAGCACATACAATGGAAGAGTTAAGAAAATGCTGTGTTTAGTAACACTGATTTTATTTTATTTTTTCGAGACAGGGTCATGTTGTGTAGCATAGGCTGGCCTCAAACTCACAGTCTTCCTGCCTCAGCATCCCAAGGGTTGGGATTACAGGTGTGCACCATATCTGGCAGTAACATAGATATCATATGTATTTAAAGCTAACAGGTTTTGATTGAGTTACCACATCAATTTAACACCTAATAACTACATGATTACTTCAGCATCCATACCTCCAAAACCACAACAGTCCCTACTGCCATTGAGTAGATGTCGTACTGGGCCACTTGTGTGCTCAGGGACAGACTCAGGGTCTTCAGTGCACTGAGGTATTGCTTGAGCACCTTGGTCCCCAGGCCAAACAGGACGTCTGAATTGTTTTCCTCCAAGTGCAATCTGACCCAGTTCCCATGCAATCTTTCTGCCATTTTAAACTGCTCAAATCCAGGATCTACCAGGACAAAAAGATTACACAAACATGTCATACATACTTACAATTTCAGGGTATTCGATTATTCTTGGCACATATTTTAGAAATGATACTTAATGCAGACAATCTCTTCCTTTGGGAAAGGAACACGTCAGTAAAACTGTAATAACTGAAGATGTTTGTCCATCTGCTGTCAGTACTGCCAGGGCCTGGGCACTCAGCACATATAATGTGCAGAAATATCTGCCCACTGCTTGGCCAGAACTCCTTTTCTATCTCCTTCTCCCCCTTCACTTTCTCTCTTTCAATTCTTTCTTCTTGTGCAATATAGAAGCAATCCTGAAATTATGGCATTATGCCAACAGGCTCTGATTTCACAGACCTTTCTAATTCTCACAGCGTGTATAGGGAACCTGCTCCACCATGCCCACATCCACCCTACAAGCTGGCCCTTCTGCCCTTGCATTAGCATCCTCCATTCATGTTCTCTTTAGAAAGGCAAAGCATTCCCCAGCCTCTTCCTGCCCACAATGGCCAGTGATGCAGCTAACACAGAATGCCTAGCTTCTGGATGAAATCCAGCCTCAACTCTCAATGGCATGCCTCTAGAGTCGAGGCAGGGACTGACATTCTTTCTTTACAGAGCTGGTCTGTGAGTCTTTGCTAGATCATACTTATGACTAGATAGGTCTTCAAACCAAGATCTTATTTTCTGAGACTCGCAGGTCTTTAAAATGTGGTTCATACTCTAGTAGGAACATGGTGCCTATCAGCAGTTACCCTCACCAGATGGCTCTGCACAGGGATTTTATGAGCACATCCCAGGCCTTCCCCTTTACAACAGCAGAACCCTCACAAGCAATCTAACGCCAAAGTTCAGGGTTCAGTGGTACAATGCCAGTGTGAACTCCAACACTTCAGGCCCACCCCCCATTACTATTGGTAGACATGACTTGGCGAGCACTACTCTAAGCAGTGTACTCACTTCCTCTCTGCAATGACCTATGAGGGTGGAATGAGCATCATGTCTATTCTCTAGGAAGCAACAAAGGCAGAAGTGATTCCTTTTCCCAGGACCAGAGAGTGGGAGAGTCTGAAGTTGGATAATAAGTTCAAAGCTGGCACCCTTATGCTACACACCCCAAAGTAGGGGCACCTGTGTCTACATATCATGGCCTTCACAGAGAGCTGTGTCTGCATCCCACAGCTTCTGTGAGTCACAGAGGACTAGGGCACTTGTGTCTATATCCCACAACCTGTATAGGTGAATCAGAGACCTGTGTCTATACCTACAACCTCTATAAGTGAGACTTGTATCTACTCCACAGCCTGCATATGTGAGCAACAAAGGCCTGTTATAAGTGAGTCACAGAGACATGAGAGCACCTGTGACAACAGGCCATTGCCTGTATAAGTGAGTTATAGAGGCCACCTGTGTCTACACCTCATAACCTGTATAAGTGAGTTACAGAGACCTATGTCTATACCCCACAGCTTGTATAGTGAGACACAAAGGCCTTGGCCACCTGTGTCTATACCCCACAATCTCTATAAGTAATTCACAAGGACCTATGTCTATACCTTAAACCCTCTATAAGTGAGTCACAGAGACCTGTGTCTATTCCACAGCCTGCATATGTGAGCAAGAGAGGCCTCTTATAAGTGAGTCACAGAGACATGGGGGCACCTGTGACAACACTCCACAGCCTGTATAAGAGAGTTACAGAGGCCACCTGTGTCTAGACCCCACAACCTATATAAGTGAGTTACAGAGACCTATGTCTATACCCCACAGCTTGTATAGTGAGACACAAAGGCCTTGGCCACTTGTGTCTATACTTCACAATCTCTAAAACTGAGTCACAGAGACCTATGTCTACACACCATACCCTCTATAAATGAGTCACAAAGGCCTGTGTCTATACCCTATAAGGGAGTTAAAGAGACCTGTGTCTATACCCCACAGCCTGTATAACTGAGCAACAGAGGCCTGTGTCTATACTTCACAACCTGTATAAGTGAGTCACAGAGACCTGTGTCTCTACCACATAGCTTGTATAAGTAAGTCACAGATGCCACCTAAGTCTACACTTCCTATATACACAACCTGTATAAGTGAGTCACAGAGGCCTAGGACACCTGTGTCTACACCTCACAATCTCTATAAGTGACTCACAGAGACTTGTGTCTATATCCTACAGCCCATGTAAGTAAGTCACAGAGGCCTGGGCCATCCTTGTCTACACCCCACATCCCCTATAAGTGAGTCACAGAGGACTATGTCTATATCTTAAACTCTCTATAAGTGAGTCATAGAGATTTAGGACGCCTGTTTATGCATCTAAACAAATACTTCTTGAGTACTTGCTGCATGCCAGGTGTTGTGCCTTGAGCAAGAAACACAATGGTGAGCAAACAGGTACAATTCCTGTTTGCTTGGGAACTGGGGTCAAGTAGCAATCCAAACACAAACACCCATATGCATGGACACATACAATTACAAATTGTGAAGAATGTTATAAAAGGAAAAGTACATGGTATAATGAAAGATTTCTGGTAACGAGAAGGAACTGATTTTAGATTTGGAGTAGGGTAGAGGGAGGACAAGGATGGGTTAACTTAAAGGACACTCAGGAACTAACCAGGTGAAGAACTGGGAAACAGCAATTCAGTTACTGTGAACATCATGTGCAAAGGTCCAGAGGTGAGAAAAAGTCTTTCCCACCATAAGTGAAAGATAGTCAGATGGCGAGGTGTATCAGATTTGGCTGGGTGTTGTAGGATCTGAAGCGATTTATTCCAGAATAGTTACTAACAGCAGACACAGGCCGCCTAGGGGTATAGGACCCCATGAATATTTCCCCATCTCAGCAGGCTTATTTCCTACCCCCTCATTATGGTTCTCAATTTCTCCCTACCCTGACATTTCTGAAATCGGCAAACAACCCCTCTCTTGGGTTTTTTTTGGCAGTACTGGGGTTTGAACCCAGGACATTGTGCTTGCTAGGTAGGTAATCTCCACTTGAGCCCCAGCCACAGCCCCAGCATTCCACTGATTTTTTTAAAAATTTGTTGATTTACTAGATCAGGAGAAAGAACATATATTAACAACAAATATGTAAAAACTACCAAGCTAATAAAAGTTATTTTAAAAAAAACAAAAGCAAATGTAATAGCTGTGCCTGGTCTGGACTGAAGTGTGCACTGAAGCCAGCCCTCACCTCTAACAAAGTCTGTCACCTGGGTTCTGGGCTAAGTGCTGGCTCAGAAAGTCCTCCTGCCCCGTCACATGTGCTCCTAGTCAGTCTCTAGTTTGCAGGGTCTTTCTTCCACATGTGACACTCACAGTGCTTACCCTTCTGGGTTGTATCCCACAACTTCAAGAGGAAAACCTGCTACCTCAGGTAAAATGATGCCTCATACAGGGGGTGCCTCCTGTAGACTCTGATGTGCTTGGGTGCATATGATCAGACCCAGTAGTCAGTTCTCATTTTCAACACAGCTGCTCACTCCCTCCTTACTGAAATTCTTGCTCTTCATGGTTTCCTGGGCCCCTTTCCCCCAGTGCCCTGCCTTGCAAGCTTGCTCCTGTTATGGGGTTGTCCACCTTAGTGAATGGTCTTTAACTTTCAGCTGAAAACTCTGGCATTGTATCTTAGGCTGCAGGTCTTCCTGTGCCTTATATCCCAAAGTACCAGCATATCCTGTTTCACTATCTTCAAATTACATCCAGAATGCTATGCAGGGCCCTCACCACCT
Organism: Castor canadensis; assembly: GCF_047511655.1. Lineage (NCBI taxonomy): Eukaryota > Metazoa > Chordata > Mammalia > Rodentia > Castoridae > Castor > Castor canadensis. The sequence continues at coordinate 155,282,184 of NC_133394.1, forward strand.
CACTTCTCACCAAGCACTGCACTGCCTTCTGCTCAGTCTCCTTTACAGCTTGGGAAAGAACTCTTCCCAAAGGAATCTTTGAAAATGCAGGAGACCCTCCAGTGCCCCCCACTTCACCCAGAACAAAAGTGAAAGCTGCCATCTCTCTGTCATTTCCTGTGTCCTCCCCCAGATACACTGACAGACCCCACTGCAGAGCCTTGTGTCTCCTGACTCTCAGCCTGCACTGCTCCCTCATGGGCATCTGCTCAAAGGTCAGGACTGTCCACAGCCCACCCACCTGCATTCTCCTCTCCTACCCTGCCCATACTTTCCTAAGGTCCCTTATCTCAGTACTTTTTCTGTCTTCCATCTGTCCCACGAGGACAGAGACCTTGTACCACTCAATGCTTTATCTCCAGTGCTTTTAACAGTCCCTAGTTCTTAAATAAGAACTTAGTATTTGTTGAGTACATAAATTTATAGAAGATTTCATTGAGTTAATTAATTCTGTGGGTGTTTCTAATGGTGACAGCTAAGGGTCTAAGAAAACCAGAATAAAATATGCATAATTGAAGAGTGATGACAGCAATGTAGACCCAAGACAAACTACATGGCACAAAATGCATCTGGAAAACACAAGGCTCAATGGAGATGTGCTGTCCTAACAGAAGGTGGAAGGGTTAATCAGCTTACCTTTTTCATACGATGGTACATTCTCTTGCAACAGTTTGCTAAGCTGTACTGTGTTTAAGTGTAAAAATCTCAGTTGTTCTCGCATTGGTTTTCTTTCTACAACTGGAAATAAAAGACTCCCTACACTGTTTTTGGGAATTGGTAAACCAAGTCCTATTGCTAGAGTTGCAGACAGGTCAGTTTGTTGGACATGCTTTGGGTGTCGGATATCACCTAGAAAAACGAAAATATTTTAAGTAACAGACTTCTAGAAGGTAGGAGACAGTAGCCACTCTTATATTTGAGCCTCTATAACTCATATAAGTCAAATTACCCATCTCTTCAAACTATTTGATGTAGATTCACACAGAAACAACATCCTTGCTTTTTGAGTCAATAAATTTACTGAGTGCTGCAATCCCTTAAGTGGTTTATAAGAAACTAAGGTTAGTAACTCAAAATAGTGTGATTGCAGAACAATGTCTAGGATAGAAGCAGCAGGAATTCCAGTAGAGACTGAAGGATAGTCACTTGGTGACATCAATAGTCAACAATGAATAAGGGTGAGGGTAAGACCTTCTGGATTCAGAATGCTCTGACCTCTCCTTTCTATGTGCACACCCAGCACCAATAGAGAAACCTGGCCCAGACCTCTGAGTTTAGCTGGGCAGGTGCAAACATTGACAAGGACAAGCCTGTCAGTAAAATCTGGCCCTCTTACTTACTCCTTGCAAGGAGAATGGGTATGGTGTCAGGACCTGGGATTAGGCTCCCGCTTTACTACTGTCCAGCATGACCTTGGTTGATAGTCAATGTAGTCAAAATTTTTTTATCTGTGAGGAAAACAACTAGACCCCAAGAAGCTGCAAAGCAGGTATACAGCGCTGCTTGGCCACCAGGGAACTCTAATCAGATAGCTCTGATTGGGGCAAGACTCTTGGATACTTAAGTATAAGTCTATGGAGATTTTACTTTAATAGGGTAATTTTGGGTTGTATAGACTCTTTCATTTGGTCAGGTTTATTTTGTCAGCCAACCTTCCAATGATGGCCTCTGGGTTATGCTTAGAAAGAACTTTCTACTCCAATGTTACTTGTTTTCTTCCAATACTTCCTTCTACTATTTTCATACATTAAGTGTTTTTGAGCTGAAAAAAACCAAGAGCAAACACAACACAAATCCATCTTTAGTTCATATGAGACTGCTGCATGTTTATCATGGGATAACACAAAAGTGTATCATGCGTGATGTTCTAACTTTACCAAATCTGTGTGCTTGAAGGAAGAAAGTATGGAGGCAAGATGTAAGAAGTAGGTTTTACAGTTGTCAATGTGATCTGGAAGTATCAATACAAGCTCAAGATCATCTTAAAAGATTTTCTTACTCTGTGCAGAAACCTGATGGGTCCAGCATTAATGCACACTTCCAGCTGAGGTAGTGGTCCTCAACTACCACTCAACTTGAGGGACCCAGGCACCCTGGAAAAACTCATTAGGCTCCATGGATAGGAGCCTGGAAGGCAGAAATGCTGTACAGTCAGAGGGCAGAAGAGCCAGTAGAGCCACCAGGGTCTACTCTAAAGGAGTCAGGAGGTAGTATGAAAATGTTCCCACTGGCCAAAGATATGACAATTTGGATATTGAAAAGAATAGTGAATGGAAACTAATCAATATGCTTAAATCCATACCTTCACAGTTACTAAAGAAAGAACAAGCTTAATTGGTCATAGTTGAGAGATAATAGTGAACTCACTCATTGACTCGAAACTGGTGATTAAGTGGGAAGAATAATCCATCATTTATCTTGTCTCTCCTATGTCAATGGTACCACTGGAAAACCAAAAAGTATGTGGGAAAATTTTCTTTATAGAATTATTCTGGCTTTTCTGGTTTGAATGTATCTCCCCAAATTCAAATGATGGAAACTTAATCTTTAAAACATCAGTGCTGGGAAGTGGTGCCTTTTGGCAGGTGTCAGCTTATGAGAGAGAGCTACTGCCACCATAAAAGGGCCTGGCAGAAGGAATTTGGTCTTTTTTGCACTTCTGCCTTTTGCCATGTGAGGACACAACAGTTAAAGTACTTTTGAAGCAGGGAGCAGCTCTCACTAGATGCCACCTTGATATTGGATTTTTCCAGCCTGAAGAACTGTGAGAAATAAATTCTTTTCTTTATAAATTACCCAGTCTGTGGGATTCTGTTATAGCAGCACAAATGAATTAAAGCACTGGCTAAGTAACCTAAAAGAATTATAGAATTAAAACACCATTCTTTGCAAAGTCTACTAAATTAATAGACTGAAAGGTCATTAATGGCTGCTAACATCACAATAAAGCAGATGGCCAGACATAATGTCCTTCCTGTTAGAAGCAGCTGTGCCCAGACCAGACCAGATCAAACCAGACCAGAATGAACCCATGCACTCTGAATCTGTTTAAGCCTCTGGGTTAGAGGAGAGTCATAGGATGATAGAAGACATCTCAGCAGAGTGCAGAAAGCAACTAGCAAAACTAGAAAACTGAGGCAGGAGGACCATAAGTTTGAGGCTAGCCTGGGCTTACGTTGCAAGAGCTGATCTCAGTAAATAAATAAATAAATAAACAAACAATCATACCGTGGGAGACTCCACAGGGCAAATAACTGGTTTTCTTCAGCAAGTAAAGTAAAGGAGTGGGAGACCTACGGAGACTTAAGAGATGCACTGACACATCATGATTTATGGATCTTATTTGTATTCTAACTTAAACAAATTAAGACAACTAAAGAGAGATGGACACCAGAAATCTGAACACTATTCGAGAGTGTTAAGGAATTAATGCCACTTTTGAAATGTGGTAATGGTACCCAGATTAGGGGGAGAAGAATGCTTATCCTTCAAATGTCTGATCCCAAATAACAAAGGAGAAGGAAAATGAATATGGGTATAGATGGAATAAGACTGGCCACAATTGGATACTGACTGTTCAAGATGCGTGCTGAACTTGGGGAGTTATTCTATCTGGCTACCTTTGTAGGTTTGAAATTTTTCATAACGAAGAATCTTTTAAAGAGGTTTGGTCTGGAATTTATACTAGCTTAAAGAATGAAGTAGAGATCCAGCATTACTTCTTTCCAAGTTAGCAAGGTATACTAACACCACTTATTGAGTGCCTTGTCTTTTCTTCACTAATCTGAGATGTTGCTATTATTATCAAATCTTCTTTTATGCTGGGGTCTATTCTGGCTTCTTGATTTTGCTTCATGGATGGGTCTGACCAGTTTTTTGTAATGTGCAGGGTAAAGTGGACTTTACTCCACAGGTATTTCAGAAAACTATACTCCCAGTCCTTCTACTTTCTGTCTCCATTTCCACTGGTCCTGCTACATTCCTACCTAATCAATCTTTTAAATATTCAATCAACAAATATATCATCTACTAGGTGCCAGGACCACTGTAGACTTGGTGGACAGAACAACAAATTTATGAAATAGGCCAAGTCCCACCTTCATGAAGTTTATCTCTTAGTAGTGAGAGGTAGGCAACCAATATACCTGCTTTGGCCTTGAGGACGTCCAGGAAGATGAACATTCTCATAACCAGAACCCCTGCCCATGGAGAGGCCCATACCTGTGCTTCTCACCTGGGGTGTGAAGATTCAGAATGGGCAGTAGCAGGTTGAGGGGGATCTAGGATATCACATGATGCATAATCCAAGCTTCATAAAAATCAACAACCACCATTTACAGACTGGAAATTGCCTAAGGGCATACAGCAAATGAAGAAACCTTTATTCAAGAAAGTCGACTAAATCTTGGCAAGAACATCAAGAATATGTGGCATGTGAACCACCACCTCTGCTCTCCTTCCCCTCCCAGTTCCAAGGGACAGAAACTATGGGGAAGGGGGAGCTAGGAATGAAGGCAATACCCCACACCCCAGATTTGGCAGGTATGAGTGCCTGCCTCAGGGGCAGGTGTAGGTATTTCTCCTGTTCCTCTGCAGAGCAATCAGCTGGCAACCAGTACAGCTTCTAGCTGGGTGTGATGTAATAGAAGGCTTACAAGGGTTCCCTTGAAGAGTGTGTGTGTGCTTTCTCAGGCTGGAGTAGCACGAGAAGTCCCTACGACATCCTCAAGTCACCAGAGAAATGAACAAGCCCTTGAGGGGGAGGGACCAGTGTCCAGAGTTGCCACACTATCTCAATTAAAATGTTTCACTGTCACCAAAAATTATGAGACACACAAAGAACCAAGTATGACAAGTAGGAAAAAAAGCACCTATCTGTGAAAGGACCCAGATTTCAGATTTACATACAAAGACTTTGAAGTAGCATAGCAAATGTGCCAAAGAACTAATGGAACCATGCCTTAAGAAGCAAAGGAAGGTACAAGTGTTTCATCAGAGTATCATCAGATCATCAAAGTATCAAGAGACAGAAACTAACAAGGAAAGAACCAAATGGAAATGCTGGAATTGAAAAATACAACTGAAGTAAAAATTAACTGTGAACTGCCAAAAGGAAGAGTTATAAACTTAAACATTAAAAGAGATCACAGAGCCTGAAAAACAGCAAAAAAAAAATCCCCACATGTGATGAAAAACAATCTACAAATTATAAATGTTTGATGAATGCCAAGATGTATAAACACAAAAAATGCAGACTCACTACAGTGAAAATGTTAAAAAACAAAGAGACAGGAACCCCAATTAGATAATAGTGACTTTTCATCAGAGCCCAGAGGCAGGAGGCAGAATCTGGCAGTCAAAATGCTGAAAGAGGCTGTCAACCAGAAGTCTTTTTTTTTTTCCTGTGGTGGGGGGGTGCCCACTGGGGTTTGAACTCAGGGCTTCATGCTTGCAAAACATGTGCTCTACCACTTGAGCCAAACCTCCAGTCCTACCAGAAGTCCTATATGCAGCAAAACAGTCTTTCAAAAGAGAAGGTGAAATAAAGGCACCTTCAGATTTTAAGAAAACAATTTGTTGCAAACCTGTCTTGCACAAAACACTAAAAGCAGTTCTTCAGGCTGAAAACAAGTGACTCTAGACAAAATGTAAATCTATGAAAAAGTCAAACAGGACCAGGAAAGGTAATTATATAATTCAAAAAGACAGTACAAAAGCACATTTCTACCCTTTCCTTCTCTTAACTGATTTTGAAAGCAATGACATAAAACTACATGTATATAATTATGCTCCGAGCCCGGAACACAGAGAAATGCAACATATTTGACAGTAACAGTTGGAGGTGGTGGCAGAGCTATATGGTGTGACAAAATGACACCAGGTGAAAACACACATCCACACAAAAACTTATACACAGATAATTACTCACAGCAGCTAAGTGGAAGCAACTCAAATGCCCCTCTACCAATGAATGATAAATGATGTTGTGCATCCATACAATGGGATATAACTTGGTAACAAAAAGGAATTAAGGACTAACATGCTACATCTTGGATCTTAAGTGAAGGATGCCAGACACTCAGTTCCATGTGTTATGAGTTCCACCTACATGAAATGTCCAGGACAGGTCTACCTACAGACATAAAAGGCACACTGGCAATTGCCTAGTAAGGGTTTCTTTTTGAGGTGATGAAAATGTTCTAAAGTTGGTTGTGATCATGGTTGCCCAGCTCTGCATACCCTAAAGAGTATAGACCTGGCTCATAAAATGGGCATAATGAGAATAAGAATTACAATTATTCTCAAAAAATGTTGTTGGCACAGCATTGTGGGCAGTGGCACGCTGACTTTTAAAATATTTATGCTAGAAATAAAACATCAGCACTTTTGTTACACAATATTCCCATAGAAAAGAATGCCAGCTTAGTTGCCACCTTTTCCTCCCCAGACCACAAGCTAGTGGTGTAGGGCAAAGGCTGTGCTTGGCTCCCTGTGTTGATCTAGTGGCACCCAGTGCAGAGCCTGACCTATCACAGGTGCCTAATGAATGCCTTATTTTTTCTTTTCTTTTTATTTTTATGAGGTACCGGGAAATGAATTCAGGGCCTTGTGTTTGCTAGGCAAGAGCTCTACCACTTGAACCATGTCCCCAGATCCGAATGAACGCTTTTTGAGGAGTAGACGATGGGTGAAGGGAGGGGCCTCTCAGATGAGCAAGCTGCACCCTGACCTTGTTTTGGTATAGAGTATGGTGAAATGCAGAGGCAGATGCCAGGCACCATGGCTCAGTGCACACACTCACCAGAAGACACCCAAGAAAGACAGAATTATAAGAGCCAAGGACACATTTTGGTCAGACACCCAAGAGGAAGAAGCTCCATGAAAAGGTAGAAGGAAACAGGTGGAGGCACTTCTTCACTAATACTCCCTTAAGTGGAAGACTCATTCATTAGGCAAATATTTTTTGGCACCTGTCATGCGTTGGGCACCATTTCAGGCTCTTGGCATGTAGCGGCCCTACTCTCCTCTGGCTCAGTGTGGAATGAGAAGAGATGTAACATCAATCCCACAAATAAGTCTATAATGACAAACTGAACTAAACATAGGGTGCTGTGGAAGAGACAGACTGGTAATGTAATTTAATCTTGGGGTGAATGATGTTACCTGAGACCTTCAGGAGGCTGTAGGGCTTTGGGCAGGGCTCGCTGTCAGAGAATCTTAGGAGGACATGTGAGCCATGGGGAACACAGCTCAAGATGGAGTAGTGGGGCTGGCAGGAAGTCTCTCATGGATTTACCTTAAGTTCACTTACTGTAAGGTTTTAGGTACAGGGAGATGTAATATAAGAAACGTGGGGAGAGAGGGAGAAAGGCAAGAGTGACCAGTAGGGACAACAGTGGCATTTGCTGGCAGGAATAAAAGGAGGAAAAGAGTTTGGGTGCAAAGTTGCCATGCTGGGTCTATCTGTAATTCCAAATGCAGGGTTAAGTAGGCAGCAAGGGTGGACAGGTCAGAGAAAGGAGACAGCTAGAGGGATAAATCTGATGGGTGTGGGCCTATTCACAGAATGTTCAACCACAGAAGCAGACCAGCAGGGAGGATTCACAGTAAAGTGAGAGCCAGGATGAAAACCAGAAAAATGGGAGGCCTCAGGTGCTTTGGAGCCAGCAATATTAACTGCAGGGTCAGGGAGACCAAAGCCAGAAAGTATCCACTGGACTCAGCTGTGCTGCCGAAGTTAATGCCACATCAACTGTGAGCATGCCAGTTGTGTGAAGGCAGAGGTCAGACCCACATAGAAGCAGACAGGACCATGATGTGGGAAGCAATGAAAGGATGAGCAGGCCAGTCAGGCACGGGTGAAAGAAAGGGTCATGTCTAACATTGAGGGATAGGGCCTCATCAACCCTGGTTTGTTTGGATCTCAGACTTTTCCTAATAATGCTATTTATGCTTCCTTCAGTTTGTATATGCAGTTCAGATGCCTGTAAGCTATGAGAAATTTTCTTTTAATAGTTCCAGGTACACAAGCAGTAACATTCCTACAACAAAATTCCAAAGAGTAAGAGTCAGGGTAAGGAATGTAAGCTTCAACTCCTGAATACTCCCCTCCCTCTTAATTTTCATTCTCATATTGTTCAGGATATTTCAAACGTATACAGCTTCTAAAACATGGATTTCAAAAATTAAAATCGGACTAGAGTTTTAAAATGTTAATCATTCCTAATTCTCACCAGGTTTTCTTTCAAATTCGGAGCTGATTAAGATCAGAGGTGTGCTCACTTCCTCTGTGGAAGAGGCCCCGTGGCTCCCTGTCTCAGACATGCCGTGGTCTCCACAGACAACCAGCAAACTGGGTAAGTGAGTCTCTCTCTCCTGGAAGGCAAAGGAGAACTTGTCAGCTGCACTCGGATGGAAGCGCACACATGATCTTGTAAAGGAAACAACTGTAGATCTTAGTTTTACTCTACAAACAAGAGCTTCTTCTCAATACATTATATCTCTTTTCCCATGAGCTTACAGCCAGATCAAAGAGTAAAGTCAAACCACATCATAGGTGAAAAAGAATTGTGTGCAGCTTACAGAGTACAGCAGGGTTGTGTTCATGGTTCTGACAGCAGGCATTTTATTGTTGCCACTTCTAGACTGTGAGATTGGGCATATGACTCTTCCTGCCTTCCTCAATGAAGATAATAAAGGCATCTATTTCACAGGATTGTTTGAGGATAAAACACACAGCAGCACTCAGAAAGAGCTCTGAGGCTGGCATGGAATGTGCATGTGACTGCTATGCTGAGAGCTCCAGCCACAGGATCTGCTTGACCCCTGCTGCTTCCCCTGGCACACATCTGCACAGACAGTGTCTGCTCTTCCCTCCCTTAAGTCTGCTTACACTGTGAGTGTCTTCCAGGAAGACTAGTCTGAACACGGCCTCTCCTTAAGAACATGAGTGCTGCTTCCTTCTGCCTGGTGTTTTCCTGTGGCACCAATAGCTTTCTGGCATACTTACATTCTTTTTTACTGTTTTTTACTTGCCTCTCCTGGTCAGAACATAAGCTCCATAAGGGGCTGACTGCCCAGCAACAGTGATCTAGAAGGTACCCTGGGCTGCATGCAAGCCTGAGTGAGTCCATGTGGCAACAACTGTGACAGGAATGTGGCCGGCAGACACAACCCCCTCTCAGGCAGTTCTAGTACTTTTAGGAAACATCACTGGCAACACAAAACTCCATCACCATGAAATGTGCCACAGTGAGCCTCACCTTTGAGAGTAGTGAGGTATGAATCTTCATCAGGACACTGTCCATTTCACTGAGCTTCTGTCCAATCAGGGGGCTGTTTGGCCCAGAAATGTGACCGATGTGGTCTAGCCCGAGGTAGTGCAGGATTAACATGTCCCAGTCTCCTCTTTTTAAGACTTTATCCAAATGTCTTGTGACATTATTATCCACCTTTGAATAGGGGAAAAAATACACATAAATAGCTTGCCCAATTTTCTCTGCATCTTCAATCCCCAAGGAAAAAGCAATAATTTAAAATCTAGAGGTTTGTCTTAGGTATCAGGACTCAGGAACTTAAGACAAAAAAAAAGGAAACAAAACAAAAACCCCTATGTCATTAAAAACAAATAAATGAACATTAGCATTAGATTAAGCTTATATATATATTTTTATGTCTTTAGCTATAAAAGGATATATACAGAAAATTTTAATAATTTAAATGAGCAAGGGCTGTTCCGACAATTTTTTCCTCTCTGTAGGATCACTGCTGGGCTTAACTAAAGCTGAATAAACTAGCAAGTTAAACAGGCCCCATGTTGCTATGGGGTAATGAAGGGCAAAGGGCACTAAGACAGAGAAGTACCCAGAGTTTGTTGGGACTGAGGTTTGAATTCAGGGCTTCATACTTGCAAAACAGGCATTCTACCACTTGAGTCAGATTTCCAGTCCATTTACTCTGGTTATTCTGGAGATAGGGTCTTGTGAAATATTTGCCCCAGCTGCTATCAAACCATGATTCTCCTAATCTTAGCCTCTGAAGTAGCTAGGATTTATAGGCATGTGCCACTGGTGCCCACAATCTTTTATGTCACAGAGACATTAGCAGTTGAGCATCTCCAACAAGGCCGGCACCCTGCTCAGCAATGATCCTTTAGCTAGCCCACTTCCTTTTTACTAAAATATCTACTACAAAGAGAAGTGTTTCTGCTCAGTGCCACATACAGCATGGGAAACTTGTCACTACTGAAAAGTCATGTGATGCTAGCCCTGATAAACCTTGGAAAGAGTATCCCTTTAGAAAAGGTATCAGTGTGAGCAGGACTGCAGATATTCACCACACCCTGCAAACTGAGAGCTGAGACCACTGTCCCCAATGACAAGGCAGACACCTGTAGACTCCTGCCTCTGCCCCAAGGGCAACTTTCTTAAGTAACGGTCTAATCTTGCTCTTCCCTTGCCAGAGCCTGCACCCCAGCACAGGCAGATGTCCCTCAGGAATGGGTTCTGCCTGGCTCACTGCCCATCTTCCTAGCTGGATATTGCTCCACCTGCAGATCCCAACAGCTAGAGGATACCAGCAAGTGCATGAGTCCTATTGTGTCAGATGCTAACTCTCCACTTTGCCCACTTGAGCAGCCCCACTCACCCACCAGACCTCACGTCCCCTAGCTCCTCTGCTGTGGAGCCCTTCTTGATCCTTTGTGTCCCAATGGGTGCCCAACTGCTCTGCGTTTTGGGCCCTGTAGACCTTGGCTCACACATGCATCAGGGTCTATGCCTCCAGTTGTAAATGATTACATTTACCTGAAAACTTTTATAATCGCTCTGTACTACTCCATAAATTAATAAATACCACATATAAAACAGCATTGCCTCTTAATAGGAAATGGCAATGCCAGATTCTACCTAGGGTGACATATTTCTTTAAAAAAAAAACAACTGACCTCAGTATAATCTGAAACAAAGAATGAGGTTGTCCCATCATATTCCACAAAATGCTTTGGGAATAACTTAACCCATGTTTCATCTCCATAAAAGATCATTCTCTTCCCAGCAACTTTTGCCTGTCTTATCACATTATCTTCCAGTAGTGCAGGAGAATTAAGGTTCCTGATGATATCGACAAAGCCAGGGAGGCTGCCTGTCATCAATGCCTACAGGAAGAAACATTCATTAGACCACAGATCCAAAAGTGCAGCATGGTAATGATGTAGGTAGGCAAAGAGCTAGGGCATGACCAATGCTGGAGGCTGAGCCAATGTCAGGACAGCAGTTAGGGAAAGGAGGATATGACAAAGATTCTAGACAAAAATAACAAACTCAATAATGAAGACTGAACCATATTAAAAAACATGGCTCAGGCAATCCTTCTGGTGGATAAGATAGTTAAGGAAGAGAAAGGGAGTTAGGCAATAGCAGTTGCCAGAGAAGCTATGGTTTAATGACAGAGTTGGGGCAAATGTGTGGTGTGTTGAAAACATGATCCTATATATTCAGACCATCTATTAAATTCCCACTTAAGATTCAAATCTACTCCATGTGACAAATTCCAACCCCTAGCAATCCAGTAAGTCTAATGTTCACCTCTGAGTGAAAATCAGGAGGGAATCCACTGGTATGCATGACTACCAGAGTCCTCAAAGTGAACTGAATGTTAGTAGGACACCAGCTGCTATACCCAGTGTTGCACTGTGCTTTCTGAGAGAAGCTGGGTGTGACATATATTCATATCTTTCTGATATACAGTTGGGTCAAAAACCTCCCCAATTTTAGCACAGAATTTGTGAGGCCATAGTAACGGATAATGGATCTCCATCATTTGAGTATACAACCACCTTAGAACATTGGCATCCAGGGATTTGTACCATGAAAAGAAATGGGAATCTGGATAACGTCAACAGGTGTACACACTCTGACAAGATGTCTTTAACAACAATACATTTCTTTCTTCCTTTCTTCCCTTTCTTCTCTCTCCTCTCTCTTCTCTCTCTCTCTCTCTCTCTCTCTCTCTCTCTCTCTCTCTCTCTCTCTCTCTCCCCCCCCCCCACCACTTTTGGGGATCAAATCAAACTCAGGTCTTCACATATGCTAGGTAACTGCTCTACCACTGAGCCTAATCCAAAACCAAATAGAAACAAATAAGAATTAACCAGAGCAGAGCTTGGCAAATTCTCTTCCCCAAGAGCAATAAAAATTGGACAAAACTGTCAAAAGAAACAATCTCAGAACTTAAAAATTCACTAAAATAATACAAATTGAGAAGTGCTTTTTCAAAAAAGTACTATAGGTGGGTACTGGTGGCTCATGCCTGTAATCCTAGCTTCTCGGGAGGCAGCGATTAGGAGGATCACAGTTTGAAGCCAGCCGGGGCAAATAAATTGCAAGACCCTATCTCAGAAATACCCAACACAAAAAAAGGACTGACACAGTGGCTCAAGTTGGTAGTGCCTGCCTAGTAAGTGTGAAGCCCAGAGTTCAAACCCCAGTACTGCCAAAAAAAAAAAAAAAAAAGTACCATACCTGTGGTGTTTCCCATCTCCTCCTCTCCTTGCCTGACCTGATCTGGACTCTATGGAAAAACTCCATTTCAAGGGAGGTTGTGAAAACACAACTGAGAAGGCCAACATTACAACTGCTAGAGGCTTCAAAACTAGCTATGGCAAATAAGAGACCAGCCTGGAATTTAAGAAGAGGATTTGGGTTGACTTTTATAAGTGCCCACCTATTTACTGAATCTGAAGACACCAGAGAGGGTCCTGGTTTCCTGCTCCTTCTGGCAGAGCAGGATGCCCTGCATAAACAGCGAGTCCGGACATGCTTGAAAACTATCTGAGCAATGAAGTATGTCCCAACCCACATGAGCCCTGATAGAGGACAGATACCTTACTACTTCATGACCTACTTAAGTACAACCCTGGCTGATCACTAAACTATGCTAAGCCAGAACATCTCAGGAAGAGTGATTTAAAAATAAAAACAAGAATTTATTACAAAAAAATCTAAACAGAGACATTATTTGCTGCATACTCTGGGGGAGATGAACTCTGCAGATTAGTACAGGCAAGTCACTGTACAAAAAAAAAAAATCACAGCAGCAACCACTACCACTCCCAAGGTGGGGGATTAGAATCTGGAATAGAGGCGGGGTTGCCTGGATATATACATTTGTTAAATTCCATCATATTGTGCACACAAAAATGTGTACACTGTATTGTATGAGAATTACCTCAATAAGGTTACTTTTTAAATGTGAGTATCCATCATCTTAAAATTCTACTCTTTAAATGTAAACAGTGACTTCTGATGAACATCTTTTTAAGACTCTGTTCTGTGCTTATACAATCACAAATATACAAAGGTTCACACTTTTTACAAGTACATTTTAATGTATTTGGCAATACATTATACAATTCATTCTGCATCCTACTTGGTTTTCGATTAGTAATATACCATGAACCTCTTTCCCCAAGAAATATCTACTTTATCTTTAAACAGTTTCAAAGTATCCAGTGTATGAATACTCAATAATATATTTCACCAACCCCATCTTAATGGACATTTATTTTGAACAGCTTCTTATGGAAGTGCCATGGCAGAGGAGCTGTGGTGATGAGGCAGGGTTTTCCAAGGAAAAGCACAACAAACCACAAAGGCCCGGGGCAGGAAAGAACAGTACACTTGAGTTCCTAAACTAGGTGTGGCTAGTGTGGTGGGAAGGCATGGGACAGGAATCACAGCTTAGATGAGGATGGGAACAAATAGGAACAAAATCACATAGGACCTTCCAAGCCAGTATTCAAAGGGGGCAAAGGCTAAGCCATAAGAGGGTTTTAAGAACTGCAGCAATGTGGTGTAAGACTGGCCGTGATCTGGGCAGGCGGAAATGAAGGAGATGTGTGTGGTCTAGTCTAGAGACCACAGTGACTGGACCATGGTGCTGGCAGTGGAGATGGTGGTTGGGGCAATTGATACTTATGCCCTCATTTCTTTGGGGAGTAGATGCCATCAATCTTTAAATTTTTACAATGTAATAGACAAAAACTGGCCTTGTGGATTTTTTTTAGTTTGCTTTTCTTTAATTATTAGTAAGAATCTTCCCGTGTAAATTTCTTTATATTACTTCCCAGTTCCCAGTAGAACGTCTATTCTTGACCTGATCATCTTTACATGACCATGGACTTACCATTTTATTTGTGATGCCTACTGCAAATTTTTTCAGCTCATCACTTGTCAGCTCACTTTTGTTATGATGTCTTCACCAATATAAAAAAATTCCTGCACTCATATAGTCAAATCTGTTCACCTTTCCTTTGTGATTTCCCTCCTTCTTACACTAGTGTGGATTCCCATTGATTAAAAGAAGACAAGGTTGATTTGGTATCCCCATTTCTGAAGCACATGGGAGGCAAATGAAGTATGGCTACAGTCCCAAAAATCTGAGGAAGATCTTAGTCTGTAATCAACCTGGGGATTTGGGGTGTTGCTGTGGCCTCAAGAAAGGGTAGTCTCTTGACTTTTCAGAATTAAGGAGGGTTTTATAGATACAGCTTAGAGAGGGTTTGCCTTGTCATCCTATTTTTCAGTACAGGTATAGGACATAGTGTGCCAATAGACTCTCTGGAATCAAATAGGATTATGTTCTGAGGCTAGTTGTATGATTTTACCTCTTCTAGTCTCTGTTCTGGAAAATGAAGAAGACAGAAGAAAGGTCTCCCTCCTTTCACAGGACCTAGCTCATAGGACTGCCAGGAGATCAAATGAGGTGATGCAAATGTGTTGGTCTGAAGATAATCCATAGCCTATATACTCACACATGTTCTCAAATCTGCTCAGAGTCCTAGTAACATTTTTCTTAACAGGATAAAGAAAGGGTTCCTCCTACATGTCTTACAGCACATATAGACTATCAGTGTTCCTCATGACCAGGAGTCTAACGCTTCTCTCTCAGCTTCCACAGCACATTTTCATCAGAACAGCAGCATTACTGAGGCTTTCCCTGTGCACGGCAACACAAGATACCCTCCCCCATTCCCATCACACCTTACCTTCCCCTCTTTGATTCTTTCCATAGCATCTGTCATTATCTGAAACTATCTTGCTATCTTGACTACTGATGCACATTCTCACATATTTTCAGTTCCTCTCATTAGAAAGTTTCATGAGGACATTGCTGTCCTGTTTTTCATGGAATCCCTCTTGTCTAGAGCATCATGTGGTGTTCATAAGAAACTCAAGGAAAAAGCTAGTAAACAATATGGCACTGAACTACCTTCATTCCCGTATGGCTGTCTTTATCCAGTGAAGATTTACCGAGCACCTATAAAGGCTGTCCCCAAGGCCTAAGCAGTAGTTCCTTCTCACCAATTAGTAAGATCTCAAAGAATAAGCCACAAATGTGAAATTCACCAGACTTTACATCAAACTAAATGCAGTACAGTCACAGACTTTCAAACATCTCTGCTCCTTTCTGTCCCAGCTCCCTTACTCATGTTGCTAGTCTTAGCTTGAATGTAATTTCCTCAGACATAGTTTTCTAACTCTGTTCTTTTTCATCATGTGTTCATCACACTTCAACCACACATTTTCTGGTGTGTTCATTTGTCTAACGACTATGTATCTCACTAGAGACTAAAAGTCCCACAAAGGCAGAAATACCATTTTTTTCCAAATATACATCCATTGCAATATCAGCACATAGTAGTTACTAAATAAGTAATTCTTAAGCCAATCCAAAGAATTTCATTTTATCACTCACCCATAATTCTTGGGCAAGCACCATACACTTCAAACTACCTTTAGCTGGCTGAACTCCTAATGGTTTATGTAGCAGAAACAGCAATAATTGTTGAGGCCAGATCATACTAGTTTGAGCATTTTGTATAGTACAGTTTTGGGCAAGTCAGTTAACTTATCTGGATTTGTTTTCTTACATATAAAGTCAAGAGACTAGACTGAACAACCCTAAAGCCTCCTTCCAGGTTTGTAAATAACTCACTGATGACTGAAGAACAGACCAGGTTTCTTAGGAGAGGGATATCTTTTGGTGTAGGCTGTGTGGATGATCTGGTTGTAAATCCTTTTCACTTCTCACAAAGCATAAGCTCTGAATACTTAACAAGGGGTACAAACCATGGGTCCAGGTTCCACCTTGTCTGTAGGGCTCCTTTGACATTCTATTGCCCTAGTAAAATTGTGCCAAACTAAATTCCACTTGGGATACCAAGTAGAAGACCAGAGAATACCTCTAAACCTTCAAAAGAGTCAAACCATGATTCATAAAATATCAAGTCCAAATTTACCTTGATTCGAGGCATAGTAACTGTGGGTGGCTTTGCTTCAGCCACAAAACTGTGAGATGCTCCTTTTTCCACGAGGTATGTTGTATAGGGCATATATTCCACACCCTTGGACCCAAAAACAAAATCATCTCTTAAGGCATCTATCAGGACAATAACAACTTTACTGAAGAGAGGTGGTGGTAGCTTGGTCCAGTTGGAACTGGCTCCTAAAAGTGTTTTTAAAAAGCAGAAATGAAATTAAACTTCAAATTTGACTTTCAAACACCTTCAAAATCTAGCTTCTTCATGTTTTTCCAGTACACATCTTGGCATATCTAGTATCCCAACCCCAAAGACGGCCTGTTCTTGGAAGCCAGTACTGAGGGGGATGTTAACAATAAGTTTAGTGAGCCACAGTAACATGTAATGAATTTCCCTTAGTATGGTGAAGGGTACTAGGATAGGTGAGTCTTTATATGAGGGGCCTGGAATAGAACATTTAGGGAGCTTGACCTAAAACAGCCTGGAAGGTTTACATGGCCAGTGGATGGACCTGGTCCAGAACTGGCCAGCCTGGTGTGTAATCTTGGGTAGGTAAGGGCTAGGAAGGAGCCTAATGCAGAAAGGCCTTAACCACAGGGGCAGGAGGCGGGGAAGTATTGGAGGAAAGTAACAGAAAAATCCAGAGTTCTGCAAGAATTTTATCTGTTGTGTGCTAGGCAAATAAGGGCTCCGAAACTGGGAGTGACTCAAAGGAGGGAAAAGGTTGAACAGAGTGGAGAGACATAGCCCAGGTATGGTGAGCTTAATTTGTGGTGACGAGAGGGAAAAGTCAAGATACACCGTTCTTAGTTGCAGGATACAGAAAACTACACTGGAGCAGTTTTAAAAAAAGGTTTCTAGGGGTGGGGCTCAGAAGAAAGGAGACCACCGGAAAGCTCTGGGGCTCAGACCGAGGGTCCTCTGCGGGAGGCGGGACCTAAGGAGCGGAGACCCTGGGGGTTGGGGGGGCGAGGGGGGAGTCCGTACCGGCCACGGGCTCGGGCGCCGGGGGCTCTGCTCTGTGCTCGGTCCTGGAAGAGGAACGAACAGGGGCCGGGAAGAATCCCCGAAGGAAGATCGCGACCCCGATCACTTCAATTGCTACGCAACTGGCGGCGAAGGCCCCGGAGCCCAACCGCATCGTGTGCACCCGCTGGGCAGGGAGGCCGAGCCACAACCACACCCGAAGCCTTGCGGAGTAACAGCCGCTCCACGATAGGGGAACAGCCTTTGAACACCACAAGCTTCACTGACAGCGCCCGCGCCCAGCATGCGTCACGTCCGCTGGCGCGCCGGAAGTGCATACGGGCAGGCGCTCGGTAGACTCCTTCCGGGGGAGCACTCGCTTCCGGCGCCGTCCACTCTGAAGTACCGGTTCCTGAATCGCTTACGCGAGTCCCTGCCCCCAGCATCGCCCAGTCGGAAGTCGCCACTTTTAGCACTTCTAGTTCCCTGATGCGTTACTCTGTAGTTGCTTGTTCTTGGCGAAGACTGACCTGACTGCATTCTGCCACGCCTCAAGCTGGCTTTTGAGTTTGTTGCTCACCTCCGCCTATTGTTACCGCCTGGAAATCCACAGCCTCTGCGTCCTGTGTCTCTGGAACTAGCTGTGCAGGCTACGCGTCTCTGACCTGGTCTAGGAGCCGGCTGCACCCCACTGCTCAGTGACCTCCCCTTCTTTGGAAAATTGCCCTTGGCTGATGGGAATTGCTAAACCCCGGAGGGCACACCTGCCAGTGGCTGGTGGCGCCTGAGTGTAAAAGCCTAGCTCCTTTTCCTCAAAGGGGGTTGAGTCTGGGGCAGTAGTGCTCCAGACCCTTGGAATCGGGCGGAGGCTCGGCTCCAGCCGGGCCCACAGACCTGCTACGGTGTCTTCTCTTGCTTTGCTAGAATGTTCTCCTTGAGAGCCTCTTTTGTTTTAGTTTACCCACATAAGTGAGATTGTTGCGGGAGTTTGCTAGCTGAGATACGGGACTCTTGAGGCAATTAGCAAGAAGCAACGTTTTATTGTGCTAGCACAGACTCAGCGGACTCGTGTCCAAAGGCTGAGCCCCTAGAACAAAGGGGTCTCACCTTATAGACCCTTGCAATCAGGTTACAGGAGCAAAAAGCAAGGTCTAATCCACATATGGTTATATTTAATTTTATTGGCTACTTTACCCTAGTGCTACCTGACTGTTTCCTCCCTGGTGCTACGTGACCGTCTTCATGTTCAGATTTCTCAGGTTTTATCTCTGCTATGCCATTCCCTACCTCCCTGCTACTTTCTCAGGACTCAGGCCTAGTCTGTTTTCTTTTGATCCTCCTCTCTGCTACAAGATCATTTTGTTTTTGTCTTTGTGTGTCTGGTTTATTTCATTTAGCATAACACCCTTTGGTCCCATCTATGTTGTAAATGGCAAATTTTCCTTCCTTTTTTAGACTGAGTAAAAATTCCTTGTGTATAATTGTGTAACATTTTCTTTATCTGTGCATCCATTGATAGACACTTAGCATGTGTCCTGTGCTTGCCCATTGTGACTAATGCTGCAGTGTAATGATATATATCCAAGATTGTCACTAGAAAAGCTGTTTCTGGCCTCAATGCCAATTTGTCATTTACGAATAACAAGAGTAGGGTTTTGAGGAAAAGAAAATGAGGACAAGGAGAGTCAACCTCTCAAAGCACTATTGTTGTACTTCTGAGAGAAAATGTCTGCCTTTTAAAGGGCGGTTCAGGGGCTCAGCTTATGTGATGAGATGTATGTTCACCATGGCTTCTGGCCTTGATTCTCCAGGTGTCTGGTGCCACTTTGAAGCTGTATGTCTTGGCTGGCAGGTAATAGATAATTGCTTGGTCTAATTGTAGAACAAATGGAGTTAACATTGGATTTTCCAGCGAGTAGACAAAGAGGAAAAATTGTCAGTTTAATCAATAAGCAGATTAAACTGACCAGCATGCAAGCTATCTATACTAAAAGTTTTTCCCTTTTGTAGTCCCAGTTCTAAGACATTGATTTTAATCCTTTTGAATACATAACAAGAAGTGGGATTGCTGGATAATATGGTAGTTCTATTTTTATGTCTTTATTTTGTATGTATTAATTTTCCTAGGCAGGATAGATGAGGAGACGGGGAAATTATATTTTGATAAATATTAGGAAGTCCAGATTCAGACATTGGAACAAGCAAATGAAAACTAAAAAGCCAGAGCAGTCAGCCCCCTCCCAGTTCCTTATAGATTCTGTTGCAGGCCAGTGTCGAGAGTTCTTGCCTTCACAGGCCAAAGAACTGGCTCATGAGGGAGCAAATTGACTCATGGTATGACAAGGTCAGCACACAAAGTAGGATATATTAGAAAGAAAACGCTGTCTTTAGAGATGGACAGGGAGCCCAGAAATTGGTAGCTCTCTGTCATTTACAAAGGGTTTCTTTTTATTTGGCCCTTTTTGTTGGGGAGGGGAGTCAGGAGTCAGGGGTGGAGTGGTCTTTTAACATATCTCTGCAGAAACATATACACAGTCTTGTGAAAGCCTCCTGTTTATCGGCCTTGTGGCATTTTGAGGCATCCCTAGGAGGGCATGACTTGTGAAGCCACATGTCCCTTTACAGGATATAAGGCTCACCGTGCTCTCATGGGGGATGGGGGCAGTGGCTCATTTTGTCTTCTGATTCCCCAGGCCCAACAAGTTCCCCCTCTGAGAGGAGCACCCAACTGCTGTTGGGGAAAAGGGGCGGTGTCTCATGTGGCTAATTACTGCTGACAGTGGGGCAGAAGAAGGAGGGGAGGTGCAGGGGCCCTTGTCTCAGGGGTTGACTTGTGTGGTCTCTAAGGGACTCCAGTAGAACTGGATGGAGGGTTCGTGCATAGGCAGAGTTGTGTATTCCTTGAGTAAGAGCTGGAATTTGATTCATTGGACCTATTGAGATACGACTCTGGAGAAGAGCATTTGTTATACAAGGCCCAAATAGGAGTGCCAGAAGAAGCATAAAGAGGGGACCAGCTAGAGGTAATACCCGGGGAGCCCAGCTCCACATGTTGTCCCAGAAGGACAACATGAATTGGCTAATTTTTGTCTCCTTTTTGTAATGCGTTCTCTTAATTGTCAGTACATGTCTCTGACCAGCCCCAGATTTGTTAGTATAAAAGCAACACTCTTCATGTAGGAAGAGGCATGGTCCACCCTTTTCAGCAGTTTATAGGTCAAGTGCACACCTATTTTGGAGCACTACTTTTTTTATTGTTTTATTATTCATATGTGCATACAAGGCTTGGGTCATTTCTCCCCCCTGCCCCCACCCCCTCCCTTACCACCCACTCGGCCCCCACCCCCTCAATACCCGGCAGAAACTATTTTGCCCTTATCTCTAATTTTGTTGAAGAGAGAGTATAAGCAATAATAGGAAGGAACAAGTGTTTTTGCTGGTTGAGATAAGGATAGCTATACAGGGAGTTGACTCACATTAATTTCCTCTGTGTGTGTGTTACCTTATAGGTTAATTCTTTTTTATCTAACCTTTTCTCTAGTTCCTGGTCCCCTTTTCCTATTGGCCTCAGTTGCTTTTAAGGTATCTGCTTTAGTTTCTCTGCTTTAAGGGCAACGAATGCTAGCTAATTTTTTAGGTGTCTTACCTATCCTCACCCCTCCCTTGTATGCTCTCGCTTTTATCATGTGCTCAAAGTCCAATCCCCTTGTTGTGTTTGCCCTTGATCTAATGTCCGCATATGAGGGAGAACATATGATTTTTGGTCTTTTGGGCCAGGCTAACCTCACTCAGAATGATGTTCTCCAATTCCATCCATTTACCAGCGAATGATAACATTTCGTTCTTCTTCATGGCTGCATAAAATTCCATTGTATACAGATACCACATTTTCTTAATCCATTCGTCAGTGCTGGGGCATCTTGGCTGTTTCCATAACTTGGTTATTGTGAATAGTGCCGCAATAAACATGGGTGTGCAGGTGCCTCTGGAGCAACCTGTGTCACAGTCTTTTGGGTATATCCCCAAGAGTGGTATTGCTAGATCAAATGGTAGATCAATGTTTAGCTTTTTAAGTAGCTGGAGCACTACTGATGCAAGTGAATCTACTTGGTCTTGTAAAACCTCTAAGGACTGTGTAACCTGTTCTACGTCATCAAAAAATTCTTGATATTTTTTGATAAGTATGGACTGATGAGGCAATGCTCCCAATGCCAGCACCTATTCCAGCAGTTATCCCCATGGCTACTATAGGGGAATGATTTGAATGGCCCTCTTTGATTGAGTTTAAGCAGCTAGAGGAATAGGCAGAGACTGGTTGTTAGGGATAATATTGATTTGTGGGGTTAGAAGGGCTAGAGTGCAGATTCCCCTCCAATTGGGAGGCAGGCAAGCATAGGCTGCAGTTCCACAAACAAAATAAATTCCAGGAAAGAGTGAACACTGAGGACGAAATGTTAGGTCAATTGACAGCATTTTCTTTTCTTTTTCTTTTATTCATATGTGCATACAATGTTTGAGTCATTTCTCCCCCCTTCCCCTGGCCCCTTCCTTCCCCCCGCCCCCTCTGTCTCCCCCCCACCCCCCTCACTACCAGGCAGAAACTATTTTGCTCTTATCTCTGATTTTGTTGAAGAGAGTATAAGCAATAATAGGAAGGACCAAGGGTTTTTGCTAATTGAGATAAGGATAGCTATACAGGGAGTTGACTTGCATTGCTTTCCTGTACATGTGTGTTACCTTCTAAATTCTTCTCGAACTAACCTTTTCTCTAGTTCTGTGTACCTTTCTCCTATTGGCGTCTGTCACTTTAAAGTATCTGCTTTAGTTTCTCTGCATTGAGGGCAACAAATGCTATCTAGTTTTTTGGGTGTTTTACCTATCCTCATACCTCCCTTGTGTGCTCTCGCTTTGTCGTGTGATCAGAGTCCTGTCCCCTTATTGTGTTTACCCTTGATCCAATGTCCACATATGAGGGAGAACATACAATTTTTGGTCTTTTGGGCCAGGCTAACATTGCTCAGAATGATGTTCTCCAGTTCCATCCATTTACTTGCGAATGATAAGATTTCGTTCTTCTTCATGACTGCATAAAATACCATTGTGTATAAATACCACATTTTCTTAATCCATTCGTCAGGAGTGGGGCATCTTGGCTATTTCCGTAACTTGGATATTTTTGTGAATAGTGCTGCAATAAACATGGGTGTGCAAGTGCTCTGGAGTAACCTGTGTCACATTCTTTTGGGTATATCCCCAAGAGTGGTATTGCTGGATCAAATGGTAGATCTATGTTTAGTTTTTTAAGAAGCCTCCAGATTTTTTTCCACAGTGGTTGTACTAGTTTGCACTCCCACCAGCAGTGTAAAAGGGTTCCTTTTTCCCCACATCCTCGCCAACACCTGTTGTTAGTGGTGTTGCTAATGATGGCTATTCTAACAGGGGTAAGGTGGAATCTTAGTGTGGTTTTAATTTGCATTTCTTTTATGGCTAGTGATGGTGAGCATTTTTTCATGTGTTTTTTGGCCATTTGAATTTCTTCTTTTGAGAAAGTTCTATTTAGTTCAGTTGACCATTTCTTTATTGGTTCATTAATTTTGGGAGAATTTAGTTTTTGAGTTCCCCATATATTCTGGTTATCAGTCCTTTGTCTAATGTGTAGCTGGCAAATATTTTCTTCTACTCTGTGGGTGGTCTCTTCAGTTTAGAAACCATTTCTTTTGTTGAGCAGAAGCTTTTTAGTTTTATGAAGTCCCATTTATCTATGCTACCTATTAGTTGCTGAGCTGCTAGGGTTCCACTGAGAAAGTCCTTGCCTATACCTGTTAGCTCCAAAGTATTTCCTATTCTTTCCTGTACCAACTTTAGAGTTTGGGGTCTGATATTAAGATCCTTGATCCATTTTGAGTTAATCTTGGTATAGGGTGATAAACATGGATGTAGTTTCAGTTTTTAGCAGACTGCTAACCAGTTTTCCCAGCAGTTTTTGTTGAAGAGGCTGTCTTCTCCATTGTATACTTTTAGCACCTTTGTCAAAGATAAGTTCGTTATAGTTGTGTGGCTTCATATCTGGGTCCTCTATTCTGTTCCATTGGTCTTCATGTCTGTTTTTGTGCCAGTACCATGCTGTTTTTATTGCTATTGCTTTGTAATATAGTTTGAAGTTGGGTATTGTGATACCTCCAACGTTGTCCTTTTTACTGAGTATTGCCTTGGCTATTTGTGGCCTCTTGTGTTTCCAAATAAATTTAACGGTTGATTTTTCAATCTCTGTGATGAACGTCATTGGGATTTTGATGGGAATTGCGTTAAACATGTAGATTGCTTTTGGGATTATAAACATTTTTACTATGTTGATTCTACCAATCCATGAGCATGGGAGATTTCTCCATTTTCTATAGTCTTCCTCAATCCCTTTCTTCAGAAGTTTATAGTTTTCCTTGTAGAGGTCATTCACATCCTTTGTTAAGTTTACACCTAGGTATTTGATATTTTTGAGGGTATTGTAAATGGAATTGTTTTCATATATTCTTTCTCAGTTTGTTCATTGTTAGTGTACAGAAGTGCTAATGATTTTTCTATGTTGACTTTATATACTGCTACCTTGCTATAGCTATTGATGGTGTCTAGGAGCTTTTGAGTAGTTTTTGGGTCTTTAAGGCATAGGATCATATCATTTGCAAATAGGGATATTTTGACAGTTTCTTTACCTATTTGTATTCCTGTTCTTCCTTCTTCTTGCCTAATTGCTCTGGCTAGGAATTCCAGTACTATGTTGAATAGGAGTGAAGATAGTGGGCATCCTTGTCTCGTTCCTGATTTTAGAGGGAATGGTTTCAGTTTTTCACCATTAAGTAAGTGGCTGTAGGTTTGTCATATATAGCTTTTATAATGTTGAGGTACTTTCCTTCTATTCCTGTTTTTCTTAGAGCTTTTATCATGAAATAGTGTTGGATCTTATCAAAGGCTTTTTCTGCATCTATTGAGATGATCAAGTGGTTTTTGTCTTTGCTTCTGTTTATGTGGTGTATTACATTTATTAATTTGAGTATGTTGAACCACCCCTGCATCCCTGGGATGAAGCCTACTTGGTCGTGGTGAATGATCTTTTTGATATGTTGTTGAATTCGGTTTGCCATTATTTTATTGATGATTTTTGCATCAATGTTCATTAAGGAGATTGGCCTGTAGTTCTCCTTTTTGGAGGTGTCTTTGCCTGGTTTTGGGATAAGTGTAATACTGGCTTCATAAAATTTGTTAGGCAGTTTTCCTTCCCTTTCTATTTCATGGAACAGTTTAAGGAGGGTTGGTGTTAGTTCTTCTTTAAAAGTCTGATAGAATTCAGCAGAGAATCCATCAGGTCCTGGTCTTTTCTTTTTGGGGAGACTCGTGATTGCTGCTTCAATTTCATTTTGTGTTATAGATCTATTCAGGTTATTAATGTCCTCTTGGTTCAATTTTGGATGATCATAAGTATCTAGAAATCTGTCCATTTCTTCAAGATTTCCAAATTTATTTGAATATAGGTTCTCAAAGTAGTCTCTGATGATTTCCTGGACTTCCATGGTATTTGTTGTTATCTCCCCTTTTGCATTCCTGATTTTGCTGATTTGGGTTTTTTCTGTCCTCATTTTAGTCAGGTTTGCCAGGAGTTGATCAATCTTATTTATTTTTTCAAAGAACCAACTTTTTGTTTCATTAATTCTTTGTATGTTTTTTTTTGTTTCTATTTCATTGATTTTAGTTCTTATTTTTATTATTTCTCTCCTATTTGTTTGGGGATTTGCTTGTTCTTGTTTTTCTAGGAGTTTGAGATGTATCATTAGGTCATTGATTTGAGATCTTTCAGTCTTTTTAATATATGCACTCATGGCTATAAACTTTCCTCTCAGGACTGCCTTTGCTGTGTCCCATAGGTTCTGGTAGGTTGTGTTTTCATTTTCGTTGACTTCCAGGAACCTTTTAATTTCCTCTTTTATTTCAATAATGACCCATTGTTCATTAAGCAATGAGTTGTTCAGTTTCCAGCTGTTTGCACGTTTTTTGTTTTTATTTTTGTTGTTGAGTTCTAGTTTTATTGCATTGTGATCAGATAGAACGCATGGTATAATTTCTATTTTCTTATATTTGCTGAAGCTTGCTTTGTGCCCTAGGATATGATCTATTTTGGAGAAGGTTCCTTGGGCTGCTGAGAAGAATGTATATTGTGTTGAAGTTGGATGAAATGTTCTGTAGACATCAACTAGGTCCATTTGACCTATTGTATATTTTAGATCTAGGATTTCCTTATTGATTTTTTTGTTTGGATGACCTATCCATTGATGATAATGGGTTGTCTCCCATGACCACTGTGTTGGAGTTAATATATGCTTTTAGGTTCTTCAGGGTATGTTCGATGAAATTGGGTGTGTTGACATTGGGTACATATAGGTTGATAATTGTTATTTCCTTTTGGTCTGTTTCCCCTTTTATTGGTATGGAATGTCCTTCTTTATCTCATTTGATCAATGTAGATTTGAAGTCTACTTTGTCCTAGATAAGTATTGCTACTCCTGCCTGTTTTGGGGGGCCATTGGCTTGGTAAATCTTCTTCCAGCCTATCATCCTAAGTCTATGCTTATTTCTATTGATGAGATGTGTCTCCTGTAAGCAAGAAATAGTTGGATCTTCCTTTTTAATCCAGTTTGTCAAGTGGTGCCTTTTGATGGGGGAATTAAGTCCATTAATGTTAAGTGTTAGTATTGATAGGTATGTGGTGATTCCTGTCATTTAGTTGTCTTAGTTGTTTGAGGGTTTGATTGTGTGTAGCTAAATCAATGTTACTCTGTACTTTCTTGTCTTTCTTCTCCTGTGGTTTGGTACTGCCTGCCCTTTCATGGTTATGTTGGGTTTCACTTTCTGTGTGCAGAATCCCTTGAAGAATATTTGTAGTGGTGTCTTTGTGGTCATATATGGTTTTAGTTTCTGCTTATCATGGAAGACTTTTATTGCTCCATCTGTTTTGAATGATAGTTTTGCTGGGTAGAATATCCTAGGGTTGGTTATTTTCATTCAGTACCTGGAAGACCTCACCCCACGCTCTTCTTGCTTTTCATGCTTCTGTTGAAAAGTCTGCTGTGATTTTGATGTGTTTTCCTTTGTATGTTATTTGTTTTTTCTCTCTTACAGGCTTCATATTCTTTCTTGGGTCTCTGTACTTGTTGTTTTAATGATAATATGTTGTGGGGTAGTTTTATTTTGGTGAGGTCTGTTTGGTGTTCTGGAGGCTTCCTGTATCTGTATGGGCATAGTTTTCTCTAGATTTGAGAAATTTCTGTTATTATTTTGTTGAATATATTACGAATTCCTTTTGCTTGCACCTGTTCTCCTTCTTCAATGCCCATGATTCTCAGGTTTGGTCTTTTGATGGAGTCAGTAAGTTCTTGCATTTTTTTTCACAGATTGAGTTGTTTAACTAATAGTTCTTCGGTTTTTCCTTTAATTACCATTTCATCTTTGAGTTCTGAGATTCTGTCTTCTGCTTGTTCTAGTCTGCTGGATTGGTCTTCCATTTTGTTTTGCATTTCTATTTCGTTCTTTTTTTCTGAGGTTTTCCATATCCTGAGTCGCTTCCTCTTTAATATTGTCTGGTTTTGTCCTGAGTTCATTTATCTCTTTATTAATCGTGTTCTTTGTTTCTCTTTGGTGTTTATACAGTGCTTCTATAGTTTCTTTTATTTGTTCTTGTGCTTTCTCAAATTCTCTATTTTTGTTGTCTTGGAATTTCTTGAGTGTCTCCTGTATATTTTGGTTGACCATATCCAGTATCATCTCTATAAAATTCTCATTGATTACTTGCAGGATTTCTTCTTTCAGAGTGTTTTTGTGGGCTTCACCAGGTTCTTTGGCATAGTTTATCTTCGTTTTGTTGGAGTCTGGATCTGGGTATCTATTTTCTTCATTTCCCTCTGGTTCCTGTACTAATTTATTATTGGGGGGAAATGGTTTCCTTCTTTTTTCCATCTTCCTATCATTGCCCTTGCTATTGTTACTGTCCCTATACTGTGTGTAATTCAGTATTGTCTAGCTTGCAATAATAACAATGGTGATATCTAGAGTGGAAGGGTGAGAGGAGAGGGAAAGCAAAGAAGATGAAGAAAAAAGGAAAACAAAACAAAAAAAACAGAGCCAAAGAAATAAACAGGGAGAGATAGTGTACTAATCAACAGTAAGATAAACAGGTATTAGAGAGACAGAGAGAGGATTAAAAAAAAGTCTTCAAGTTCAAATGCAATAAAGTTTCAGTCTTAATAATTTTGGTGTTTGTCCTTCAGCCTCCAGGCCTGGTGTTGGTCCTTCAGCCTCCAGGCCTGGTGTTGGTGCCTGCAAAGTAGTTCTGTCATTGTCTCCTCAAAGGGGAAAAACAAAAACAGAAAACAAACAAATAAACAAAAAATCCCAAGTTCAAATGCAATACAGTTTCAGTTAGTCCTTCAGCATCCAGTGCTAGTTCTGTCGTCTCATCAAAGGAAGGGAGAGAAAAAAAAAAAGAGTCTGGAGACAGTTTTGTGCATGTCTGAGGCTGCAGCTCACCTGCCACCTACTGTCAGCCAGCTGCCTTTGCAGGCTTTATTTATTGTAGATCTCAGGAATGAGCTTTACGCTCACCTAGCCCCACAGGCTTTGTTTATTTAGAGTTCTCCTGGATGCATGCCCCTTTTGTTTTCTCCAGTATACAGCTCTACCTGCAGTTGCAGTCTTTTTTTTTTTTTTTTATTTAGAGCTCAGGTGGGGAGGATTCCCTCCCCACTCGTGCCACCCCTCCTGCCTTCTCCAGCGGGCTTGTTTATTTACAGTTCAAGTGGGGAGTGCCC
The DNA here is from genome assembly GCF_047511655.1 of Castor canadensis. Lineage (NCBI taxonomy): Eukaryota > Metazoa > Chordata > Mammalia > Rodentia > Castoridae > Castor > Castor canadensis. Next base: position 155,310,360 of record NC_133394.1, read on the forward strand.
CTCCCCCACTCTCCAGAGCTCAGGGTGCCCCACCCTCTTTGCTACATGTCTTTCTTTTTTTTCAGCTGCTTGTTTATTATCAGTTTGTGGTTTTTTTTTTTTTACTCTTTTTTCCCTGGGTGGGGGTTAATCTGTCCAAGGGGCTGTGCTGATTTGTTCCAGGGTTGTCTGTGGGAGTACTACATGCTGCTTAGCTCACCTGGTGGTCTGCTTCTCCCAAGCACAATAGCAGCTGGCATCTGGCGGTGTGGGAGCCCTCCTGGTTTCCGACAGCATTATTTTAACACAAAGCTCTTTAGGAATTTTCCCCAGTGTCCTTGACCCATGTAGACTTTGGAGGCATTGGGGGTCTGGATGGGTCAGTTTTACCTTGGCAGTGTTGGGTCTTGTTAGGGGAAGGCTCGATATTTTACCTGGTGAAGTTCTAAGTGAGTCCATGAGGGTAGCCAATACCTGTGAGAGACTTGGGGAGAGGCACAGTCAGCAGTTCTTGGCTAAAGAGGGATTTGTATAGTTTAGGAGATGATGGGTGGAATTAAGTAGTCTGTATATCCAGGGTCTAAGTCACAAGTCCTATTGGGTTGAGGGACGCTTTCAAGCCAGTCATTTGTGTTAGACACCCAGCAGATGGAGCCTGTCACCATAGGGCAAACTGGACCTGAATAACCCCAATAGCTGTTAGTTGTTAAATTTCCAATTGAATATTTTCTCCCATTTGTATAACAGGAAAGGACTCTGTCTGTTTTGTAACATCTTTGTGGCATATGGGGATAGGCAGAGGTGTAGGGACATTGTGGCAGTGGTCGGTCTATAGGGGCTGGAGTTGGGTTATCAAGAGGTATGGCTGTAACTAGAGGAGAAGGGAGGGCCATTATATGTGGAGGAAGAGGGACAGGGGCCGGAACTGAATCTCTAAGAGGTATGCTGGGATAGCAGATGTCCCAGCATGGCCCCATTATGTAGGCTTGTACCCCATGGAGGCAAAAAGTGGGTCCTTGTTTGACACATAAATCAAGTTGATTGCCCCAAGTGGGGGGGAGTGATATGCTTTGCATATACAAGGGGTGTAGGAATCCATTGTTACAGGGCAAAGTAAGGCACAGATTATGAGAGTAAGTGGAGCACGAGGAACAGGGCACACAGGATAATGTACCCACCATTTAAGGCCAATTGCTGGAGCCATATCCACTCAGGGGGAGAGGTTACCCATAAACCAACACTCAAGGGGAACAAGAATGTAAACAAGTCACCAAAAGAGGTAGAGAGAGAATATAAGTTACATGTCCGATGTGGTTCTTATGAAGAGGTATTTAAGGTCTTCCACTGGTTCACAGGAGTAGGCTAGCAGAGCTGATCATGGTTTTGGGGTGGATTTATCAGGCTCCAGTATCCAACATTTGACTAAGGAGATGTGAATCCAGGAATCCAGTCCAGTAACCTTAATTCCTGTGGGAGTAGATAACATGACCGGGTTATGGCCCCTCCCAAGGAGCTTCAGAAAGTGTATAAGAGGCATGAGGAAGTTTAACTAAGACCATATCGCCTAGGCAAAATGGTGGGGAAAAGTCTTCCCTTGGCTTATCTTGTCCCACTCAGAAAGAATCTGTTGGCATGGTACTGGCACAAAAACAGACATGAAGACCAGTGGAACAGAATAGATGACCCTGATATGAATCCACACAACTATACCCACTTTATTTTTGACAAAGGTGCCAAAAATATATGATGGAGAAAAGACAGCCTCTTCAACAAATGTTGTTGGGAAAAGTGGTTATCCATCTGCAAGAAACTGAAACTTGATCCAGGTTTATCACTCTGTACTAGTATCAACTCAAAATGGATAAAAGACCAATACTACTCTGTGCTAGATCTGAAGAGTGCCTTCTTTTGCATTCCTTTACATCCTGTTAGCCAGCCCTTGTTTGCCTTTGAGGACACCATCAATCCCTCACAACAGCTGATGTGGACAGTGTTGCCTCAGGGCTTCAGAGACAGCTTCTGGGGGTATCTGGGCCAAGAGTGTATAGGGTTTGGGGACAATTGGATGAAGGGAATGACAGCTTCATTAATGAGTTGGATGTCCTGAACCAACCTCCATTTATTTGGCCTCTTACAGACAACAAGAATAGGCATGTTATAGGGGGTTGAGCATTCCACTAAAAGTCCCTGCTGTTTTAGGGAGCTAATAATGGGCACTATACCCTGTCACCCTTTAAGCTTTAGGGGATATTGCTTTTGATGAGGGAACTGGAGGTTCCAGTTTGTACAGGAAGAACAGTTTTTGCTCAACTGACAGTTGTATCGTCAGTCTAAACTGTGAGATCTACCTGTTCTTCAATGAGGGATAAACAGAAGTATTCCCCAGGGGGGAGTAGAATTTGGACTTTAGGTTGGGACAATAAGTCTCACCCCAACAGGGGTTTTGGAGTTTCAGGGACCACAAGGAAAGAGTGACAGAAGTAGAGGTTCCCCCAAGAACAGGCCAGTGGCCGGGTAAAATAATGCTCAAGAGGCTGGTCAGATATGCCCCCAATGACCATTTTATCTTTGGACCTGGGACCTGGAGAGAAAGGGAGGACAGAGAAGTGGGCTTCACTGTCCAGGAGGGAAATTACCTTTTGCTTCTCCACCATGATGGCAACCTGAGGGTCCTCAGTTTTGATATTGTTGGGTCTGGATACCTGAGGCAGATGAGTAAGTAGCCCATCCCCCATGGAGAGCACCATGAGCCCTCCACCTTGAGAATGAGTTATAAATCTACATTCCTGCACCCTGAGGAGGAAATACAGGGTCTCACAAATCTGCCACAGGGCTGATAAACAAAATGCTCTCAAGGTTGTCCCCCGCCCCCCCAATAAGGGGCAAACAGACCACCTCATCTAAGAGAGCCTACATGAAAATACATGGCCAATAGAAAAAAAAACCTGCCTAACTCACAGCTGGGACATCCATAAAAAGCCTCAGCTTTCCCCTGTGCTTCCAGGCTCCGCTACTCTTCTCTAGCTGTAGCATTTTCTTTCTCTCTAATAAATCCTACTTTATATACTGGCTTTGGCTCATCATTCAGCTGCCTCATGAGCCAATTCTCTGGTCTGTGAAGGCAAGGACCCTTAACACCAGCATGTAACAATATCAAGGAGTGGTGGAGGAGGTGCTGTTTTTTCTCTCCCTCCTTTGTTAAAGCAAGCTTTTTCTCACTCTCTCATAGTTATTACTGAACCTAACTGGGCTTAACTGGGGGAGACTGGAGATTCAGAAAAGACAGGATGGACAGATAGAAAGTGGGGGGGGGGTGTCAAGTGTGTTGGGTGCTTGGGTGGAGATGCCCAACCCTCATTGTTTCTTTTCTCTCTCTTTATTCTTTAAGGCCTTAGTCCTTATGGTTCTCTAAAACCTTGCTTCTAAAGTCTTCTTTAAAACCTTGCTTAAAACCTCTTTCCTTAGACTTGGGCTGTCCCACGGGGTTTTCCTCTTAGCTTATCTTTAGTTTAATTGCTCTTAAAGTTTTTTGCCCCCAGGCTGGCACTGTCCCATCTCTCTTTAGCTTTCTTAAAGCCTTGGTGCTCAGACTTGCAACAGTTGTGCCTGAAAACTGCATATGTATATCTTAAAGTCTCAGTCCTCTATCTTGGACTGTAAAGTTCTTTCTTTGGTCTTTCTTTAGCTTAGCTTTTCTAAGACCTATGTGTAATGTTCTTTCTTTGGCTTAGTTTTTTTAAGGCCTATGTTAAAAGTTTTCAGTGCAGACTTTCTATTAACCCCTCTTTAGCTATTCTTTTCCCTTCAGCAACTTCCCTTTAGCAATTATTTTCCCTTCAGTAATTCTTTTCCCTTCCAAAAGCTCCCCACACCAAAAAGCCCAAAGCCAAATCCCAAGCCAAAGCCCAAAAAAACCCTCCTGCCCTTCTTCAGTGGTTCTTTTATAAACAGCAGCAAACAGGGTGGAGTAGAGGCTCTTGGGGAAGGGTGTGACATTGTGACAGGAGAAACCTGTGTTCCTGCTGCTCTGAACACAAACAACTTAGGAGAAACAGCTGTTCTGCTTCTGGGGCTGTGGCAATCTCGGAAAAGCAGTTGAGCTACAACTCGCCTTGCTTGTGTCCAGTTCTCATAGGCTTTAATCCACTCTCCATAGAGAGAGCCTGGACAGGAGGCCCCAGAATCCATTAATCCAAGGAAGGTAGCACCCCGCCTTCTATCTGGAGATGGGGGCACTTAGACCTCCAGTGGTTGCCCTTACATATGGGGCATGGTCCCAGAGGGGGCCAGGGATGTTTCCTGGGCTGCCCCCATCTTTGACACTCTCTACGTAATTGTCCTTCCTGTCCAGATTGATAGCATGTCCTGGGAGTGGGCTCCTGATGGGTGGGGAATTCCCTGAGTGCAGCAATAAGGTCCTGGTGGGTTTTTTTATCCTTATTTCTCTTTTTAGTTAGGTCCTGTTTGTAATACACTGAGGTGACAAACTGCACCAATTGGTCCAAAGATCTTTCTCCTTTGGCTACCACATTTGGAAGTTTTCTATGGGTGTCAGGTGCCAATTGAGTCAAAAATTTATCCTTGAGGAGAACCTCCCTCACGTGTGACTCTGGGTCCACAGTGGCACGTTTTTGAATTGCATTCTTAAGATGCTGTAAAAAAAGGCAGAGGGAGATTCATCAGGGCCCTGTTATACAGTAGTCACCTGGGAATAGTTTAGTGGCTTGACCTTGGCCCCTTTTGGTCCCTCCACAACTGTTGTGGAAGTATGGTCAGACAAGAAACTAAGCAACACTCGGAGGAGTGGAGAACTCAGATTTTATTTTTACACCAGCAGGCTCAGACATGTACCTGTGTCTGAGCACTGAACAAAGGATTCACAAGATATTTAAAAGGTAGTGCAGGGCATCAGGTTACAAAAATGTGCTCAGGTTATGGTGTCCTAACCAGTGAGTTAGATTGTTTAGGTTAATTGGGCTGGTAGTGAGCTAGGGACCTAATGTTGTTTAAATAAGAACAGCAGGGGAGGCCTGCTTTAGAAAGTTTATTTACAAGTAGAGACAAAGAAAGGTGGGAATGGGTGCTTATCTCTGCATGGTGCCTTTTCATCTCGGTGCTGAACTTTTGCATGGCTTTAATGGGCAATTCCTTATGCTTTACAGCTCTGTCCGAGGTTACAGCTTTTAACTGACAGTTTACCATGTTTTATGACCCTGTTTCAAGGCTATATTCCTCTTCACCACTACTAGGTAGATAAAGTGATGCCTCCTCCATTCGTCCCCCAGATTGTTTGGGACCCAGCAGGGGTCTGCTTGGGGAACTGCTTGTGCCCCTGTTGATATCTGAGGCATCTTTATTCCCTCATTCCCTGGGGCTGGAGGCATAGGGACCCATTGGAGGTGGAAATCATCTCTCATTTGGGTGGCCTGGGCCAAAACTCGCTGCTTTTCAAGGGAGGTAAGGGTTTGGTCCAGTAAGAGGAAGACATCCTTCCAGGCCAAGTCATAGGTTTGGATTATGGTGCTAAAGTCCTGGATGTATTGATCAGGATTGTCTGTTTAGTTGCCTAGGTCCCTTTTCATCTCTTTTGGGTCTGACATGAAACATGGATCCTACTTCTCCCTGCCACTCCCTTTTGTAAGGGATAGCACCCATGTGGAGACCCAGGTTAGCTAGGCAACAAGGGAGGGGCTGTGGCTGTTAATTGGGGAGGATCTTTTGATCCCTTATTTTGGCTCTGGGGTGTTTGCAAGGGCTTTTGTCCCTGAGTTTCCTTAGGGGGCTGGGGACCACAGACCATTGCCATGATCTGGGCATCCAAGTGGCACTTGTTGAACCATTCTGGATGGTCTCAGAGAGAAAAGAAAAGCTGGGCACAGGGAATTTTGGTCCATTTTTCCTCCCTTCTACAGAAAAGATCTAATTGTAGGATGGATTATAATGTAGAGCCCTCAGGGGGCCACCTCTCTTGATTCCCCCAAAGGATATTTGGGCCACGCCTCAGTACAGAGAAAGGTGAGGGTCTTCTTCTTAAGGTTGTCAGGGTCTAGGTTCTTCCAGTGTTTCAATAGGCAAGCCAGTTGGGATCTTTCAGGCACTGAGGCTGGGAGATTGGAAGGAGCAGGTCCCATCTACAAGGCCAAAGAATTCACAGTCAGAATCCCCCATTTATTGGTTGTCGTGAGCGCCTGTTGATTCAATTGAGTACAGAGAGACAGTACTCAGGAGACTCTTATTTCAGAGAACAGAGTTTTTATTCAAACAAATTCACACGGCACTTTCCTATGGATCCTAATGCCTGTCTCTTCTACCCTAGCCAGCCAGGAGTTACTCGGATCTTCCCCCAAGCCTCGCTGACCATGCGACGTCTTCTCAGCCAATGATGGGGGCGTAGCTGCGCCCCAGGGGATCCTCACAGGCGCCTTCAGTGCAGGTCCAGTTCACGGTTCACTGGCGACACCCAGTGGTCATCGGGAGAAGGGGCACGCTCACAAGCGGTGGCTGCCTTTATGTCAGGGTCTCAAGGGGACTCCTGACAGCATAGTCTCCAATATCAAAGAGGCAAGCAAGGCTTTGGGTTCTGGCCTGAGTTTATATACCCTGTGGTGACCTCATCACTTCTGTTACCCACACTGTCACCTTAGGTTTGGCTCATTAGCATATCAGCTTGTCACACTCTGGCTGGCCTCTAAGCCCTAACACACACTAGCTAATGTTTCTTTATTTCAACAATTTTTCATGCTTTAACACAATACAATCCATCAATACAATAACATTTTTATATGTGTTTACCACAACAATCCTTCAATACAACAACAACCTTACATGTGTTCACTACATTGGTGTCCCGATGGGGGCTGACTGAACAATGGCGACATCCCCATGGCATTGTGACTCCCTTCTCCTGCCCATGGCTAGGACCAAAGGAAAGAAAACTGTGACTCAGATTTTAGCCACCCTACCAAAGCTACTAACTGATCAGGTGCCTTGTCTCCTTACCCTATATCCCAAGCATTTGAGATGCTTCCACCAAAAGAAGCAAGCCAATTCAAATAGGACCCTATGAATAAATAGATTAATAATCACTATAAAGGCTCTGTACATGTCTTCTTTTCTCTGGGGAGATATAGTCCAGGAGGACCCCAAAAGGGAATGCTATACTTAAAAGGGTGGAAGGGGTGCCCCTTTTCCTCCCAGGAGCATTCTCCCAGACAAGTCCAGAGCAAAGACCAGCCAACATGGTGATGCCAAATTCCCTAGACTCTTCCCTAATCATCACACAATCATGACACTTGGGCCAGGGAGGGTGGCAGAGTAAATGTTGGATGAAGTCAAGGAGGTCATAAAAAGCATAGTCCCCATGGGAAGGTGGGGTCACAATAAGGACAGGGTTGGGAAGGGAGTGGAGGACAGAGATGACTTAGGAAGCCACAAGAGGACTGAGGGAATGTCTGTTCCCAAGGTTTGGGAAGAATGTTCGCCACCTCTGAGGAGGACAGAAGGGGCAACCTGACATCCTAGGTGAAGGAGTGGGGAACAGAGCTTAGAGACAAGATACATGCTCAAGGGATTACGATTAGGTGTGCTTTCAGATTTCTCCCACTAAGTGGTATGGAACACTGTCAGCCACACAAAATTTCCACTCTCGGGTCACTGCCTCCTGCAGAAGGTGGGTATTGACAGGTGGGAGAAGAAAGAGAATGCCAGGTGCCAAAACCAAACAGGCCTCCTCCAACGTAACGTAAGGCGTACTCAAATTAACCCTGGGCTCAGTCTCAACTCGCAGGGAGGGAGCAGAGAGCACCCCCAGAGCCAAAGTTGGCTAAGAGCTGTTGATCTCATGCCATGATGGGAAAGTCCCTCAGGAAGACAGGAACAGAGAGATGGTCAGGGGGAGTGACACAGGGAAGTCTGCTTTTGGCTAGTCCTCAGCAGGGGATTTCCCCCAGCAGGAGTATCCAGCAGGGTGCTGGAGGCTCACGGTCACACCTTAGACAAACTCCTGCTGGTTTGGTGCTCAGTTGTACCGACCTTGGTCCAGGAGAAGTGTCCCTTTGTGTGGTTGCCAGAAATGTTGTGGGCTGGTGTCAAGAGTTCTTGCTTTCACAGGCCAAAGAATTGGCTCATGAGGGAGCAAATTTACTCGTGGAATGACAAGGTCAGCACACAAAGTAGGATTTATTAGAGAGAAAGGAAAAGCTGCCCCTAGAGACAGATAGGGAGCCTGGAAAATCAGTAGCTCTCTGTCATTTACAAAAGGTTTCTTTTTATTTGGTTCTTTTTGTCAGCGAGGCAAGTCAGGAGTGAGGGGTGAAGTGGTCTTTTGACATATGTCTGTAAGAACACTCTGTTGGGAGTCAGGAGTCAGGGGTGAGTTTTTTTTTAACATATCTCTGCATGAACATATACACAGTCCTGTGAAAGCCTTGTTTATTGGTCTTATGGCATTTTGAGGCATCCCCAGGGGGCCATGACCTGTGAGGCCGCATGTCCTTTGTAAGTCTCACAGGGCTCTCATGGGGGATGGGTACACTGGCTAATTTTGTCTTCATCCCCCAGACCCAACAATTCTAAGTTGTAAGAACAGGGAGACTTAGTGGGGCTACCTGTTGTCCTCATTGAGACATTAACAAGCTGCAGGTCTCCTAGAATGGGTAGAGGGAAAGACTCATCTGGCAAAGAAGTCCTAAAACCCATCTATTGCCCCTGTGTTTTGGGTAGGCAGGCCTGGATAGCATCTCCATATTTTACAATAAACAGCACCCATCTTGGACCCTCAGAATCATTGTCTAATGATTAGGGTTGCTAGACTTCTGATGACATTTATTCTCCTAGCTCAGAAAATAAGGCTACAGATACTATTTTGAGTCTTTGGTCCCCTTTCCTGTGTGGGAAACAGAAAATGTTTCTCACTCTTTCTCTACCTCCACCCCACTTTATCATACTTTATCATGCTATACTAAAATAAATCCTTGCTAAAACTTCTACCCTGTGATACTCCTTGCTGTGAGACACCTTGAAATGCTTTTCATATTTGTGGAGCTCAATGACCTGTGATTTTGTGTGGAAACTGGGAAGCTGTAGGAACCCCCTCACCCCTCCTCCAGTAACACCTTCTATAATGGCTATACCAATTTACATTCCCATCAACAGTGAACAAGGGTTCCTATTTCTTTGCATCCTTGCCAACACTTACCTTTAAAAAAAGGGTAAATAATGGCCATTCTGGGTTGGTGATGTAGCTCATGATAAAGCACTTGCCTTACATGCATGAGGCTTGTGCTCTGTTGGGGATAGAACAAAAGGAATAGTGAGGCCGGTTAAAAATAGAGAAAGATGACTTGGGGGGACTCTTCATACCCCATGAAACATTTTCTTAGCACATTTCATGCTAAACTGCTTATCTGAGCCCAAAGTCATCATTTGTGTTATAACTTGTAAGACAAAAAGCCTTGGGGGTGATTCCACCCTCTATTGTCTCTCAGAGAAAGACATGAATATTGATCATACCCCAAGGATATAATTAAAATGCCTCAGTTAGCTTCAGTACTTGTGCAGATTAACTATCCTGAATATTGGCAGTTTAAAACGCCTTGAAACAGAGAGCCCACTCTTTTTCCTGCTTCTCCATCCCAACTGGCCTCCCTAGCTGGGCAGGTGGGGCCACCAATGCTTTTCGTGATGCCTTCCCCTTACCTTTAATAAACTCTTTTACATCCCTTACTACATCCACGTATCCTGTGTGGATTTTTCCTTACTGGACACAAAGAATTTGGGACCCTTCTGGTCAGATATAGACAGAGCCTACTGTAGCAAGGAGAAGGGCCAGAAAAGAAATAGACTGTGTTCTGATGACAAGACAAGGGATGGCAAAACTGAGAGATAAAACTTAAAGAACTGAAACATGAAGGTCACATAACACTAGGAAAATGGAATGGGCAATGAAGTTACATGCAGCCACGTGTGGGTTGAGCTTTGCTTTTTGCTTCTGTAACCTGCTTGCAAGGGTATATAAGGTGAGGCATTTTTGTTCTTGGGGATCAGCATTTGGACACAAGTCCACTGGGTCTGTGTCGGCACAATAAAATGTTGCTTCCTGCTAAGCTGCCTCAGTGTCCCATATCTCAGCTTGAGATTCCTGCAACATTTCTTGGGGGCTCGTCTGGGTTTGCAGAGATGGTGAGTCATCACCTCCCTTGTTACCAGGGTGCATCCCTCAGACCACTGGGAGAAGATCCCACCAGGCACCAACAGGAAGCTTGATCCAAAGTGGGGATTCATCCTCCTAGTGAGTTAGGGTGAAGGCCTCAGAATGCACAACAGAACCCAGTGAGGCGGTAGGATCCAACTTGGAAGCAGCACTCATCAGATTGGTAAGAACCTGGGTTCAAATTCAGGCCTGCCCCAGGAGGCAGAAGGGGAGACTGATCACCTCCCAGAGTCCACTAGTAACTGCCTTTTGGGGTGAAGCTGTGTCTCTCAGGTTCAGGGAGCAGGGCAGAAGTATTGTGCTATGCAAAAGTGTGTAAGACACCTCCAAGAGTTAATGGGAGTTTGAGTTTTTCCTGGGAAACAGTCACAACTGAGGTTAAGGATGGATAACAAAAAATTCAGTCCCAAATGGTGAAGAACAGATGTATCATCCACCGTTCCACTGGATAACCCTCTGGATATAATTTAAATATTTTCTTTTTTTTTTTTGAGAATGCATTCTAATTGTGTGTGTGTGTAAATTTGTTTAAAGCACTGGGCAAAATTTAATTTGCTCCTGGAATTCCAGCTCATCTTATGAGCGCTTAAGTTGACATTTTTTTCCTGGCATACTTAATTTATAAAAGTTGTGTGTATGTGTAAGCATCTTCAAAATGGTTCTTAAACTGCTGTTATAAGGTTAATGTGATAGTCAAGGTAACAAAAAACCAGGGTGTTTGTTTTAAAGATATTTGTTACAAACTGCTTAAACTTTTTACATTTAAATATGTAAACACATGAGGATGGTTCTTATTATAAAGTAAATGTAAAAAATTATTACTCTGTTCTACTGCTACTTTAAAAAAAACCAGATTTTCAAACTCATTTCAATCAGGTCTCTCTAGGATGCAGGCATTCAGGGGTTAACACTCCGGCTTAGATCAGAGGAGGAAAAAAAGAAAAAAAAGGTGTGGGGGGGGTACAACCTGCAACATGAATCTTAAAGTTTGGGCAGTTAAAAATGACCTTAGCCTGTTTCATTCTGTCATAGATAAAATCTGGGATTTAATTCACTCTTATAATACATGGGTCTATTAACAAATGGGCTTTCTATGAATTGTTTTTATACAAAAAATAATTTTAAGGCTTCTTTCTTTCTTTTTTTCCATACAAATATAAGGTTCTAAGTTAAAAGTTTTTATGAGTTATTTTCAACAAGTTATATATATATGATATTAAGGATATGGTTTTTAAAAATAAGAGGTTAAAAAATACTTTTAAGTTAAAAAAAGATAAAGACAAGCTACCCCAGGGAATACAAAATAAGTTGTCGTAAGGTATAGAGTAAGTTGTCATAAAAAGATGGAGTTTATAAATGCTTATATAAGTGATTGAGTTGACTAAAATCCAGTTACATTAAAGGTTTTGTAAAGTCAAAATGTAATGTACTGATGTTGATGAGCTGAGTGCTTACTCTGTCTTTTCCCAAGCATGTCCCCAGCTGTGTAATTAATCTTCTTTCTCTGCCTTCACCATGTCTCTTTATTTGGAATAGGGGCAGGTGGCTGGAGCTGCCATATGGTATCTCAGGAGTTTGGGCCTTGGGTCCAAAGCTGGTTTCAGGACCACAAAAGGAAAAAAGTTTTTGTATAGCCAGCTTGCTTGCTGGTCAGTTTACTCTGTTTTTTTTAACTAACATTCTTTCCTTCTTTGTCTTAATGTTGGAGAATCCAGTAACAAAGATTGAGTCTCTTTGCTCTTCAATTAGACCAGGAAGGCTTCTACCTGTTATCTCTTCCTGACTACTGCAGTAAACCTGCTAGTAAACATACAGCTTCAGAGGAGAAGTGGTATTGAACACCAAAGAATTAAGGCCCGTGGCCATGGTAAACATGCATCTAGTCACACAGTCAAGTGGAGCCCCTGAACTGTCCTTTAAAAAGCACACATTTTCTCTCAGAAGTGGGATGACATTGAGAGTTTGACTCTCCTTGTCCTCCTCTTCCTGTGAGAAATAATAAACCTTATTTCCTTTTCCTCAAAAGACTGTCTCATTATTTGTAAATGATAAATTGGCATTGAGGTCAGGGGACTGGCTTTCCAGGTACACACAGACCCACCCCCGAACTTCAGTCCCCTACTTAAGCACATTTTTGTATTTGGTTAGCAATAGTGATAGGCAGCAGCCAAGTGATGGCTGCTAGAGAAAGAAAGGAAAAAGTAATTGTAATTAAATTTCCCAACTCCACTAGTCTCCATTAAGATCAATTAACCAGGGACTGCAAATATCACAGGATGTTTTGAAGGCAGCTATTCACCTAAAGCTTAATTCCTTCTTTACTCAAGAGTAATCACCACCTTAAACATCAGCTAGGTCTGGTGCTGGTAGTTTACACAGGATAAAGACCCAGGGACCCAAGAGTTACATCCTTGACATTTGATAGAGCAAAGGTTAGAAATTTCAAACAGAAATTCTCTATTAATTAGAACAGGAACTGGTATTTGACACTGGTAATCTCTCTTATTTAACAAGACAAAGACTCAAACCCAGGAATCCATCCCACGGGCCAAGTGAACTCAAAGATAAAGAGTTCTTCGATAAATACTACAACTGTAATACCTGACTTGTCATTCTTACTCTAGAGAAGACCCACTTTCAGTCTATTGAAAGTATATTCCTCTAATAAGCTTTACTGTGACTTTTATCTTTGCATCTTGCTTGAGTTCTTTTCCTGCCAGACACAAGTACTGAGGTATTTATTATCACTATTTTGTTGTTGTTGTTAACAATAGTGGTGGTGGCCCAGCTCTGAGAAGCCCCTGAGCAGTACCTTTTCCCTAGTTTGCGACAGAAATTAGAAAAGGCAAAGTTCAAGTACATCTCAGAACCAAACCAAACTAGAACCCCCTAAAGATTTGATAGATAGATAGATAGAAATTTTGCGTTTCTGGGGAAATAATGAACAGACTTTGGAAATGTAAATTGACACAAAGATTATGGAGTGCACCTACCGTATAACCCAGATATTTTATTTCAGTGTATATATTACAGCAATATTTCTCTTTGCGGAATATAATTCACTAAGCATCACAAATCAGTTTTGTGGCTGAGAACAAATGTCTTTTGAAAGGTGCGAAGGAGGTTACCATATCAAAAAACTTAAAGCAAAAAGGACATATACCTTTCATGCCTCATGTTAAAAAAAAAAAGAGACGTGTATCTGTAGCCAGAATTATCAGAAGAACTTAAAAGCAAGATTATCTAATGCTCCCCCTACATTCGAATTTCCCAATGGGTTCCAAATCGCCTTAGGCAGTAAACCAGGATTTCCAAGAAGGTCTCCCAACTCAGTCCCCACCAGTGAGACGAGAATCTGGGGCAGCTGGTCTACAGCAGTGGACCCCTGAAACTAGCCTACTTTCTGCTGGACGGCGCGTGGTATTGTGGGAAATGTAGTGTTCCTCTCCCGCACAGAACCATGGCGCGGAACTCTGGGAACGGCTCTTCGTATTCTTCCTGCGCGTGCGCTTCCCGCACGGAAGTTCGGGCTCTTGGGGCTTTCCGACGTTACTCCGAGGGCTCTGGGGCTGGATTTTGCGTCCCTGAAGGCTGGTGCCACAGTGGCAAAGGAGCCCCCGCCACGGCGGACCGTGGGAGTTGAGACGTGCAGGTGCGAGCCGTGGGTTGGGCCGTGCGGGCGCAGCTCTGTGGGTTCCGTGGGTCCGGGTCCAGGGAAGGGACGACTCGGACTGGGTTTCATGATTGCTGTGTCAGAGTCGGTGCTGCGGGGAACCAGTGTTCCTCCAGGTGGAAGAAGCTGGTTTTAGAAGCTCTGCGATCGGGCTGGGGGTTCTGCAGACTGCGAGAGGTAGGAGGCGTGCGTTTACATTCCGGATCCGCCACTAAGGATCCTGCTGTTAACCTACGCGACATTCAGCTTGCTGGTCTGTAAAGTGAGCGCAGTGACAATCCTAGTGAAATCCCTTCCAGTTTCCGGAGAAATTGTGAAGTGTGTGCTGGCCGAGTCTTCTCATGTGGTAGTTGTATTTGGGGGGTTCCGTGATGCCTCTTCAAGTGATGGTTCTGGGTGCCTGCACCGTGCAGCCTGCCTAGTACTCGGGTTTGAGTTTACAGAAATTTATACACGACCTCTTTTCCAAAGACAGTTCTCCTTAGGAGATTGGGGTACTGGATGATGGTCATATAATCTTTGGAATTAAATAGTTGCGGCAAAGTTTGAAGGATGGCGCCACATGAACAGGTATCCCCTCCAGAAGGAACACCCCTGCCCTCCGAACTCTCACTAGCACAAAAGATAGTCAGAAGAGTCAGAGAAAGGGGAAGAGCTGGCTTTCCATGGCCTAAGCAATTATTGGTCCTATTGCCGAGAGTGCACAGGATTCGTTTGGTAATATTTTACCCGAAGCTCTCAACTACAAGGTGCTGTTTGGCAGGTTTGGACCAACTTTTAGGAGCGAGAGGTACGGTGGAGTGAGGGATAGGCCAGGACCTATCAAATGTTACTTACTGGAGGGACCATGAGGCTGTGCCCTGGGGTGCAGGAATACTCTGTCACACCTGAGAGGATCAGTTTTCAGTACTCCATTTTCATTCCTTCAGTAACACCACCCCCCGCTGTTTTTCTGTTATCTGCACTCAAATTTAGCATATTACTAAATGTGACATCTAGAGATGTGCTGATGCTCCCTCTATCCTGATGGCTCTTTCTGGTAATTCAGGAAGGGTTTGCCAGGGTTCTTCTGCCTTATAAGAAAAATGAAAAAAAAAAAAATTTAAGGCCATGTATTTGTAGACCTTAGGTCTCCTGACTTTTTAGCTAGTATTATTCATTCTACCACAATCTAGTAAAAATAATTGTTTTTTTTTCACTTCTCAAGTTCTTTTTGTGAACTGAGATTGTTTTAAAATACCTTACCTTAAACATGCCTCTCCTTTTTTTTAAATCCCTAGCATTTCCTGTGGTTATGTGACTTCAAAGTATTAACACAAGTGTTTTCTAGTTAATGTCATTAATCTGTTCTTTGAAATCATAAATTCTGCAATAAAAGAATGAGCCTATTTTACACTACTTAAAATGGGAAAGACTAGGGGGCAATGTAACTAATGTACAATATAAGCCTAATTGGAATTGCCACTATGAATCTCCCCTGTATAATGAATATATCCTAATAAAAAATTACAAAAAATCGGAAGAAAAAAATGGGAAAGACTGCATACACTTGTGCCCCAAACCAATTTCATAAAATGAAAATAAAATACAGTACAATGCATTCTTTTAAGTACAGATTAGATACTCGTAATCCAAAAGTCTGAATTCCAAAACCTTAAATTTTTTGGATTAGGGATGTTCAATCTGTAAAGTCTATGCCGATATTAAAAGATACAAAACAAAACAAACCTGTGAAATCTATAACACTTCTGGTCCAAGCATTTCAGATATGGGACAGTCAGCCTGTAACACACTCATTTTATGTTTTAAAAAAGTAAAAAGACATGTTTATGATGCCGAAAAACTTAAAATTGATGTGAAAACATTTGCTTTTTAATGATTGATTAGCACTAGCAACCTCACTGAAGTCCATACAGTTAACATTGTAATTTTCATAATGTGTATGTGTGGCTGTGAAGTTAACTTGATTGTATTTTAATACTTTCTCCCTTACATAATTTTGTTTAAAAACATTGAGCTTTTGATGATATCAGAATTTATAGTGTAATGAGCCAACCATACTGGCAAATGCACTTTATTTGTTTGAAGATCTGTGGATCCACATTTTGGGGTGGTTTCAACTAGGCATATTGTGCTAGTGTTGTTTGGGTCACAGGTGAGGCTTTAGTCATCTGGTTCCCTGACTGAGGATGGTTGGTTTAAGATGGGGCCATTCACCTGGCCAGTAATTTATGTTGTCTCTTGACTAGGCCCTGTATCTCTATCAGGATAGCCAGGTTCTTCACAGTATGACTGTGTCCAGGAAGGCTAGTGCCAGTGGACAAGGAAATTTCAAAGTTGTGTTTACATCATATATAGTGATGTCTCAGAATAGGGTACCATAAGAAATATAAATTTTATATGCTTTCCTATATAATTGTGGGTGAAAATGTTGGGTTGCAACATGTAACCATTAAGTTTAAGTGTGCAAAAGCAGGAGGTGTGGTGGAAGTGCTAATAGGAAAATAGTTCATACATTCCTAAGTATATTTCTGTAACATTAGTTTTACTGAAGACATAGTATATCTTCTTTTGTTTAAATTTTTCAATTATTTCTTTGTTGAACATTAATTGTTGGTAATTCAGTAGGAAATATTGACCCTAAAATGAATTATATTTATAATCTGTAGCACCTAATGGACTGTAGGTGCATCTGCCAATAGGGACTATGATGCCCTTGCTTGATTCACAAAAGGCTTTTCCCACAGGAAGGCTTTTTTTCTTTACCAGCCCATTGTAGTGTTTTGAACAGGGAATCTAGAACAAAGAGAGTCCTTTCCTAACTCCACTCTGTTTGCCTCTTGTCCCAGCTATGCTTCCAGATTCTTCTGTGGATTACCAACAGCAACAAAAAATGAATGAATCTCTGGTGAGTTGTTTTTTATTCCTCATTTTGTTTTACATTACATTTTATGAACTTTACAGGGTTTAAGAATTAAGATAGAAAAGTAATATTTAGCCTCTGGGAAATGTACATAAATAAGATAAAGAAGGACTGTAGATATAGCAGATTATAAGACCTTAAAGTCATCTAAGTTGAGTGCAGATTTGTCTCTGGTTTTTCTGATATTATAGAAAAAAGGCAGTCACACTTGATACATGATTCAGCGAAATCTAAGAGGTGACCATGCTAATTTCTCATGGGATGGGATTTGAAGACTTGCTGGAAACAGGTCTGAAATGTCATCTGCATTGGTCACATTTAACTACCTTAATGAAATTTTTCTAGAGTTGCTGAAATAGTGTGATCCTGGACTGCTTTGTATGTTTTGGGAGACTGAGTTGACCATCTATCCTTAAGTAACTATCCTTACATTCCTTTTGGCTCATGTGTACCTCCTGTATGGAGTGTGGCAGATTGCACGAGGTTGTATTTTCTAGCAAATATTTCCACTGCTCATTTGTACTTTAACCCACTCAATGAGGTCTTAATTCATTTTTCCAAAAGCCCACCAGTAACCTAAATTATAGTCAAACTCAATGACTGCTGCTGTCTAGTCTTTGCCTTGAAACTTCTACTGTATTTGATGATACTATGATCTTCATGAAAATCCTCCTCTGTTCTTTTCTACTGTGGCCTTCCATGATTTCTTCTTTATTTCCCTTAATTTTTCTGTGTCTTTTTCCTTCCAAGAGCTCCATCTGAGGCCCCATTTTTTTGTTTAGTTTACCTTGGCTGATGTAGCCCTCTGATTTGATGTATCTGTTTCTCTTCAACTTAGATCTCGTTCAGATTTTGGACCAGAGGTTTAACTTCCTGTTGACTGTTTCTTTACAGCTATCTCAAAGGCATTTCAAACTCCACAAATCCAAAATGAGAGTGACATCTTATCCCTTACATAGGAAAATTTCTAACTTCTAGCCAGTGACCCACAGTGACAAAACAGAATTTCTCCCAGCTCTTCCCTTTTTTCAGGTCTAACCCTATTCTGATGTGGTACCACTTTTGTTTTTTATTCTCACTTTATTCTAGTATCTGCATCCAGTGCTATATATGGAGAGGAACTTATGGCACTCACAAACAAATACAGTAGCTTGATTTATTACATTTGCAATACCACTCTTGGCAAAACCTGTAGGACGTTTGCTTTCTTGTAGCATTTGATCCCTTAGGAACTGTGCTTCTAGTCAGCATGTTTGGTTATGTCCTTCAGAGTCTACTGGGGGAAAGCATTCAGGAGTAACTGGACATGTTTGAACAAGGGCAATGAAAAGATGTACAAAGAATAAAAACAAAATACCAGATTTTAATGATTTGTGCCTTTTGCCTGTAAGCATGGCAGTTATTCTATTTGTAGTTCTTATTGTGCACTTGTATGTTTTCAGCTAAAAAACGATTTATCATGTTTTCAAACTCTTTTAAATTATAATTAGTTCTTTTGCTATTTCAACTAACCACTTAAAATTAATAGGTAAAATAGAACATAGATAAATACATCAGTTATATGTATGATAAAATTTGTGTAATGGAGGGAGCTTTTTCTCTCACTCCCTTGTTGGAGCGAGCTTTTCCTCACTCCTGGTTATTACCTAATCTAACTGGGGCCTAACTGGGGGCGACTGGAGATTCAGAAAAGACACAGGATAGACAGACAGACAGAAAGAAAGTGGGATCAGGACCCACCATGTTTCTAAAGTCTTCTTTAAAATCTCTTTCCTTAGACTCACTCTGTCCCATGTTTTCTCTTATCTGTTAAAGTCTTTGCCTCCACGCTTGCATTGTCCTATGTTCTCTCTTTAGCTTTCTTAAAGCCTCAGTGCTCAGACTTGCAAACAACTTTTTAAAGAAGCCACATAAGTTTGGTATCATCCTCCTGTGTCATGTCTCTGTTTTTATGAATGGTTTCTGTGGTCACAGATTGTGTTGATATTTATTTCCTCTCCATTTGAGCTTTTCATTATTAGTTTTTGCATAATGTATCTTCTCCCATCCCTTTGCCTCAATCCGTGTCTTTGTATTTTATTTTAGCGTGTTTGTCTCCAGAGTGTCTTTTGTGAATAGCATATTGTTTAGTCTTTTTTTTCTTTTGTCAAGACAGCAGTCACTGCCTTTGAGTATTTACTCTATTTACATTAAACTATTGATGTGACTTGATTTAGGACTACCATTTTGCTACCTATTTTCTATTTCTGTCATCTGATTTTTTCTTTTTCCAATCTTCCTTTGGGTTAACCAGATATTTCTAGTATAGTTATGTCTGGTTATACACAAGGGATGGTACCAGGAACCCTCACAGATACCACAGTCCTATAGATGCTCAAGTTCTTTATACAAAATGGTGCATTATTTTTATATAATGTAGATACATGCTCCCATACATGTTGAATCATCTTTAAATTGTTAGATCTGATGCAATTTAAATGCTATGTAAATAGTTGGTATACTGCATTGTTCAGGGAATAATGACAATTTTTAAGTCTGTACATATTCAGTACAGGGACCATATTTTTCCAATAATTTTTGATCCATAAGTAAGTTTGAATCTGTGGATTCAGACCCATGAATATGTAATTCTTTGAAAAGTTTGTTAAGATTATGTGTGAGCCCTAATCTGGTCATTATGAGTCACCTATATATTGTAATTTTTTGGTTTAAACAATTATATTTTCAATAGATTAACTGAAGGAAAAGTTAAATATAGTCCTTTATGCTTACCTACAGAGTTACCATTTCTGTGATCCTAATTCTGGCTGCACATCCAGTTAGTATCTCTTGTCATTCTCTTTGACCCTGAAGAACTTTCTGTAACACTCTTGAAGTACGGGTGTGCTAGTGAGGAATTGTCTTCATTTGAAAGCATCTTTAATCCACATGATTTTTAGAATACATCCTCAGGACAAAGGATTGTGAATTGAATGATACATCCTTTTAGCACTTTAAAGATGCCTTTCTATTTTGTGATGAAGAGTCAGCATTTATGCCCAGCATGGAGAATTGGCCATACTTCATCTGTGGTGGTGTGGTGTCCAGCATGGGAGTCAAAAGCTTCCATTGTACACCTCTGCAAATTGGTACCAAATTATGTTTCTGCCACTTTCTTTATTTATTTCCCCCCTTTTTATGGGATGACTTCCCTCTTCTTTATTCTTATTTTTCTATGTCCTACTGTAGGTGATTATGTCTTCTTGCCCTCTGACTGTCTTTTAAGCCCTTCCCTATTCCCCTTCAGTCCTTCTAGGAGATACTGTTAAAATGCAAATCTTGTCAAGAAACTTACTTTTTATTTGCCTCTTATTATCTGTACCCTGTATTTTAGGATATGAGTGATGTTTGCTTTTATATTCACACTAGTAGTTCCTTAGTATGTAGGAGGGAAATGTAAGGATGCCTATGAACATACTTTAATGTGTAGGTGCTTTACCACAACAGTGAGCACATGAGTCTTTATTGTTGAAGTTAAATCATATTAAAGTCTGACATCAGTCCTTAATCAGCTGCTTGACTACTACCTTTAACACTTACCTGAACACAGTGCTCTTTGTAGGTCTGTTAATGGGTGTGTTCCTTGTGATTTCATGACTATAGCCTAGTATTCACATAGAGGATCTAAACAGGCTTTGCAGTGAAGCACAACTTGCTAACACAGGAAAAAATATTTTTTCCTACTTTCTGTTACCCTGATTTACAGTGAACTTGTATGGAAATGAGATTACCATACTATTTCAGAACATATTTATAATTAATGTTGTCATGCCAGATCATTAGCTGCTTAGAGGAGAATTTTTTTTAATGTCTCTATCCTGAGCACCAGAGATATTTGCTGATCTATAAAGGAAATTTTGTCATGGTATTTTAGTAATTAACAAATTAGTACAGAGGCAGGTTATTTTTACTGTTGTCTTTCTTTTTCCCACCCTGTAGCGTACAAAACAAGCTCCATCTTATGTAAGACACAAACACATAGAAGAATGAATTGCCAGAATTCGTGTTGTGTTCTCATGACTCAGGGATAATGACTTGGGTTAAAAAGAAATGTGCTGTTACAGGGGTTGGTGTCATTTGAGGACGTGGCTGTGGACTTCAGCTGGGAGGAGTGGCAGGACCTGGATGATGCTCAGAGGACCCTGTACAGGGATGTAATGCTGGAGACCTACTGCAGCTTGGTGTCCTTGGGTGAGCAAAAGTCATAGTAGTAACTCCTAGGAGCAAGTGCTTTCTTCTTAGTAGGTATATGAACTCTTAGCAGTTCAATGCTATTTAGATGTAAGATTCCAGTCCATGAAGAGTGTGTTACCTCTCTCTAATAAAAGGTTCAAATTAGTTGCACAGCTCTGTAAGCCATACTTTTGTCATTCTTCAAATGACCTGAGTTAGCAGTTTGGCAAAAGTCCTATGCCATTTCCCATCAACAGGGCATTGTGTTCCCAAACTTGAAGCAATCATCAAGTTGGAACAAGGAGCAGAACCATGGATGGGTGAAGAACCTCAAGACCAGAGCCTTGTAGGTGAGTCGGCATGTCTGCACAGGGAGGCTGGGAAGAGCAGAGCCAAGCTGGTATGGGCCTTATTGAGCTGTTCTCAGCAGTGTTCCCAGCCCTTACACCTGAGGACAGCTGCTCTCATGCAGTGCATATCTGCTTTATGCAGTCTCCATAGTGGCTCTTGTGTAAATCCACCTGCCCTACATTTTCTTAGATGTTCTAAGACTCCATTCACTCTGGCTCTTCGAATTTCTGCTTGGTTTGTTTCTCTAAGTTTTTAGTTTCCTGTTTTTCTTCCATTCTTGAGGACTGTCCCCTCTGCCCCCTGCCAGATGTTTAGTCACTTCTTTCAGTATTTCAGCAATTCATGGGTGCTAGTGTTTTTGTTGTTGTGGGGAGAGGAAAATAATCAAGCAAATTATCTCCTTTTAGAGCACTTAAATTCTTTTGAGAGAGAAACCCAAATATATGTAGTTGTGAGATAAGAGCCACAAAGAATGTTTAGCCTGGATGAGATAGAAGAAAAATGGGGTGTTAATTTAGGGAGGCATATGAGGGGAGGTAGTTTTAGAGAGATTATTGCTTATTTTGGGATAGCTTAATTTTGAGGTCATGAGTCCCCAAGTTTGACATATAATACATAGGTGGATATGCAACCTAGAATGTAGTGTGCATCACTGTTGGAGATATGACTTTTGAAATCAGTAGTTTATAGTTGGTATTTAAAATCAAAAGCTGATCTTTATAGAGAAGCTCACCTATGGGGCTGTTGAGAAATGAGAAAATAGGTATAGGAGTAGCCTTGTGCACCAAGATGTCTGAGACCAGGAGGATCCAGCATAGGCAGAAATGTCCTATGCCATCTCCCATTAACAGGACACCGTGTTCCCAAACCTGAGGGGTTCATCAAGCTGGAGCAAGGAACAGAGCCGTGGATGGGAGAAGAACCCCCAGATCAGAGCCTTGTAGGTGAGTCAGTATATCCTGGATGGGGAGATTGGGAAGAGTAGAGCTTAGCTGGTAGGGACCATGTTGAGTTGTTCTCAAGAATGTCCCCAACTCCTAGGAGTTCTGGACATGGCAGGAGAAGTAGGAGGTCTTGGGTCTGAAGGCCAAGTGAACCAAGGGCTGTTATGTTGGCATTCATATTTTTATGAGTGGAATTTCAGATTAGCATTTCCCCCTTTTCTTTGTGGAAATCATTCTGAAACAACAAAGATAATGAGAAATGTACAGGAGACTTCATTTTTTATGAAACTAGGAGTTGGCTGAAATGACAGTGCACAAAGTAAAAACATTAGGAGTCATTAAGCATGTGTGCATGCTTAGACCAGCAGGGTAGTGGCCTGAGGTGGTGAGTTGGTGTCTCCTGTGCCTGTTGTGGTTCTGAGAAGCAGGAGTGTCAGGTTAGAGTAGGAATTTGGAAGACACTGTCTTCCTCTAGGATGGAGAAGAAGGGACTTGAAAACCCCCACAGATACCTATAGTCATTCCCAGGGATAAATGAGGACTGAACAAATGCAGGTGCAAATCCTGATACTCAGGAACTGTTCCTGTTTAGGTGACAGAGAAAGTGCCCTATTATGTCTACCTTGTTGGCTCTGATCTTGGAAAATCTTTAAATCTTTCTGTCTTGTAAGCTAAAGGTTGAGAAGAGAAGCAGCACAAAATACCCACAGTTAAGAAAACAAAGAAATGAAACAAACAAAAAACGGAGAAAAAGAACAAGGAAAATGGTAGATGAGAAGTACTTGACAGGTTGCAGTTGAGTATTTTGACTAAATGTTGTCTTAGATTATTAAAAGAGGAAGAAAAATGTAGGCAGAGAAAAATGTGATTTAACATCATAAAATTTTTTCAGTATTGTTACATTAACCTTGTTAGGGAAAAAAGCATGTAGTTATCATAAATCAGCATCTGTTATTGATACTTTAAAATCCTCAGTAGCTATGATGGAAAGAAATGTCTGCCTTTACATGAGCATTACAAAGATGTGGTTCATTTAAAAAAAATTTTTTTTGTTAATCATTTCAGATGTCCGGCAAGTGGATAAACTGATTGAGAATTGCCAGGAAAGTCCAGACAGACATCTGTGGCAAGTTGTAATCACCAACGGTAACACAGCAGAGCAGAGAGTTGGATTAGGAAGAACTTTTAATATGAGCTCAAACCATATTTCAAAGCTGATTTTGAACAATGGGAACTACTTAGGAATGAGAAGTGAAGAGTTTATTGTGTATCAGAATATGCTTCTCTCTAGTAAGCCTGATGAGAGGTTTCCTGGAGAGAAGTCTGGTGCCTGTCATGTTGCTGGGAAACCTCTCAGATATCCTGAACATTTTAGTGAGCATCATGATAGTCAGTCTGGGCAGCAGAATTTTGAATATGATGCAGAAAGGAAAGCATTTAACACAGAGACAATATTCTTTATACATAAGAGGGTTCCCATTAGAGAGCCGTCCTATGACAAGTCTGCTCTCATTGTCCAAGAGATAACTCAGGTAGGGAGAAAAACTTCTGAATGTAATGTGTGTGGGAAAACATTCTATGTAAAGCATATCTTCACTGAACAGAAAATGCTTGTAGGAGAGAACCCTTATACATGTAGTGAATGTGAGAAATCCTTTAAGAAAGAATACCTTGCAAAACTTCAGAGGAAATATACAGAGGAGAAGCCCTACGAGTATATCACATATACAAAGTCTTTGTGTCAGCAGTCAGACCTCACTTTACTACCTAGAACTCACATAGGTGAGAAACCCCACGAATGTAATGAATGTAGGAAATCTTTCTACCGCAAATCAGACCTCACTGTTCATCAGAGGACTCATACAGGAGAGAAACCCTATGAATGTAACGAATGTAGGAAATCTTTCAACCAGAAGTCAAACCTCAGCAGGCATCAGAGAATTCACACAGGAGAGAAACCTTACGAATGTAACAAATGTGGGAAGTCTTTCAACCAGAAGTCAGACCTCATTTTACATCAGAGGACTCACACAGGAGAAAAACCATATGAATGTGATGAATGTGGGAAATCTTTCTACAAGAAGTCAGACCTCACTGTACATCAGAGAAAACACACAGGAGAGAAACCCTATGAATGCCATGAATGTAGGAAAACATTCTATCAGAAATCAAAACTCACCGTACATCAACGAACTCACACAGGAGAGAAACCCTATGAATGCAATGAATGTGGGAAGTCTTTCTACCAGAAGTCTGACCTCACTGTACATCAGAGAACCCACACAGGAGAGAAACCCTATGAATGTAACAGATGTAGAAAATCCTTCTACCAGAAGTCAGTCCTCACTGTGCATCAGAGAACACACACAGGAGAGAAACCCTATGAATGCAATGAATGTAGAAAAACCTTTTGCCAGAAGTCACACCTCAGCAGGCATCAGAGAACTCAACACAAAGTAGAAACCCTGTGAATGTAAAGAATGTAGGATCTTTCAGCCAAAAGTCAAATCTCAGCAGGCATCAGAGAACTCACACCGTAGAGGAACCCCATAAATTGAGGAAAACATTTTATCCAAAATCACATCTCACAGAACATCAGAGAATTTACAGAGAAATCCTGCATGACAAAGATGGTCTATGTGTTCTCTAAAATCCACTCTTGGCATACACTGAGTCCACACTTCTCAGCCTCTCACTCTCTTTGGTTGGGATTGTGTACCTGAAAATTGTCCACAGGATATGGACACAGTGATGGACATTATTTCAGGCCTGGCAACAGATGACCAGAAATACCTTCTTATTTCTTATGCCCTTTGGGAGGGACTGAGGTCAGATTTCCCCCAAGTGGCCTTTGGAGTTACAGATGGGAGAAGGTTCCCATATACCCGCCAAGGAATTCATTGAGGAGAGCAAGGTCTTCCCACTGCAACCTTGAAATCTCTTTTGTACTTGACATTAGTGAGAAATAAATATTCATTGTTAAGCTATTGCATGTGTGACCTGTTTGCATTATAATAGAAACATCCCAATGTTTTGTTTTTGAATGTGGAAAATCTGAGAGAAGGTACTGTTGGGATATTCAAGCAGGGAAATGGGATACCAAGGGTTTTCAGGAAGCAATATTAGTGGCTCAGCAGATTCTCATGCAAAGGTTGAGCCCTGAGAACAAAGGGGCCTTTTGTTATATACCCTTACAAGCAGGTTACAAAAGCAAGAAGCAAAGTTTAGCCCATATATGGTCTCATGCATCTCTATTGGCTACTTTACCCTCAATGCTATGTGACCTTCCTCCTGTTCATATTCTTTAAGTTTTATCTCTCTGTCATGCTGTCCCCTCCTCCCTGCTACATTATCCCCACCTTTGATGCTTGGGCCACCTAGAGTCAAAGAGCATCATCCTGATTCAGGGGTTTGTGTTTCTATAGCATCATTACATGGGGGTCTTGTTTTCCTTTTTGCAGTGACCTCCATAATGGTCCTGATTGATGCAATACCAAGGGAACCAAGCAAGGCAGTATTAAACGTGCTCCTGAGGCAAGAATCATTGCTCCTATCAGGGTCTTGAATCTACCAGTGCAGAGAAGCATCCTCCAAACAGGTTTATTGGGATCCCATCCTCTCCAAATTTGGACAGGGACATGGTCAGTCTTTCTCATCCTGTCTGTGATTTTCTCTATGACCTTTTGTTTATCATCAATCTGTAGACAGATGTTATTTAGATTGAACTTTCTACCTCCCCTGGGGGCAAGTAAATTGTCCAAGGCTAGGGGGTTTTAGTATATTACATTGCAGACCTTTGTGTGCTGTTTGGCTGGTAGGTCAAAGACTTGCAGTTTCAGTAGATGATTTCAACTAGCACGTGGAGATGAATGATGTGGTTGAGCATATAAATTGGGGTTAGGGTTAGGGTTCGGGTTAGGGTTCGGGTTAGGGTTAGGGTTAGGGTTAGGGTTAGGTTAGGGTTCGGGTTAGGGTTAGGGTTAGGGTTAGGGTTAGGGTTAGGGTTCGGGTTAGGGTTAGGGTTAGGGTTAGGGTTAGGGTTAGGGTTAGGGTTAGGGTTAGGGTTAGGGTTAGGGTTAGGGTTAGGGTTAGGGTTAGGGTTAGGGTTAGGGTTAGGGTTAGGGTTAGGGTTAGGGTTAGGGTTAGGGTTAGGGTTAGGGTTAGGGTTAGGGTTAGGGTTAGGGTTTAGGGTTAGGGTTAGGGTTAGGGTTAGGGTTAGGGTTAGGGTTAGGGTTAGGGTTTAGGGTTAGGGTTAGGGTTAGGGTTAGGGTTAGGGTTAGGGTTAGGGTTAGGGTTAGGGTTAGGGTTAGGGTTAGGGTTAGGGTTAGGGTTAGGGTTAGGGTTAGGGTTAGGGTTAGGGTTAGGGTTTAGGGTTAGGGTTAGGGTTAGGGTTAGGGTTAGGGTTAGGGTTAGGGTTAGGGTTAGGGTTAGGGTTAGGGTTAGGGTTAGGGTTAGGGTTAGGGTTAGGGTTAGGGTTAGGGTTAGGGTTAGGGTTAGGGTTAGGGTTAGGGGTTAGGGTTAGGGTTAGGGTTAGGGTTAGGGTTAGGGTTAGGGTTAGGGTTAGGGTTAGGGTTAGGGTTAGGGTTAGGGTTAGGGTTAGGGTTAGGGTTAGGGTTAGGGTTAGGTTAGGGTTAGGGTTAGGGTTAGGGTTAGGGTTAGGGTTAGGGTTAGGGTTAGGGTTAGGGTTAGGGTTAGGGTTAGGGTTAGGGTTAGGGTTAGGGTTAGGGTTAGGGTTAGGGTTAGGGTTAGGGTTAGGGTTAGGGTTAGGGTTAGGGTTAGGGTTAGGGTTAGGGTTAGGGTTAGGGTTAGGGTTAGGGTTAGGGTTAGGGTTAGGGTAGGGTTAGGGTTAGGGTTAGGGTTAGGGTTAGGGTTAGGGTTAGGGTTAGGGTTAGGGTTAAGCTAGGGTTAGTGTTAACAGGCTAGGGTTAGGGGCTCCCAGGCTAGGGTTAGTGTTCGCAGGCTAGGGTTAGGGCTTAGAAGTTAAAGTCGGGTCTCAGAAGCTAGGCTGAGGGCTCCCAGGTTAGGGTTAGGGCTCCCAGGCTAGGGTTAGGGCTCACAGGTTAGGGTTAGGGCTCACAGGCTAGGTTAGTGTTAACAGGTTAGGGTTAGGGCTCCCAGGCTAGGGTTAGGGTTCCCAGGCTAGGGTTAGGGCTCCCAGGCTAGGGTTAGTGTTAGGCAGGCAAGGGTTAGGGCTCACAGGCTAGGGTTAGTGTTCACAGGCTAGGGTTAGTGTTTACAGGCTAGGGTTAGAGCTTAGAAGTTAAAGTCGGGTCTCAGAAGCTAGGCTGAGGGCTCCCGGGCTAGGGTTAGTGTTCACAGGCTAGGGTTAGGGCTCCAGCAGGTTAGTGTTAGTGAGCTAGGGTAGGGCTCAGCTAGGGTTAGGGCTCAGGCTAGGGTTAGGGCTCCAGGCTAGGGTTAGGGCTCCCAGGCTAGGGTTAGTGTTCACAGGCTAGGGTTAGTGTTTACAGGCTAGGGTTAGAGCTTAGAAGTTAAAGTCGGGTCTCAGAAGCTAGGCTAGGGCTCCCGGGCTAGGGTTAGTGTTTACAGGCTAGGGTTAGTGTTAGCAGGCTAGGGTTAGGGCTCCCAGGCTAGGGTTAGTGTTAACAGGTTAGGGTTAGGGCTTAGAAGTTAAAGTCGGGTCTCAGAAGCTAGGCTGAGGGCTCCCGGGCTAGGGTTAGTGTTCACAGGCTAGGGTTAGTGTTAACAGGCTAGGGTTAGGGCTCCCAGGCTAGGGTTAGTGTTAGCAGCTAGGGTTAGGGCTTAGAAGTTAAAGTCGGGTCTCAGAAGCTAGGGTTAGTGTTAACAGGCTAGGGTTAGGGCTCCCAGGCTAGGGTTAGTGTTCGCAGGCTAGGGTTAGGGCTTAGAAGTTAAAGTCGGGTCTCAGAAGCTAGGCTGAGGGCTCCCAGGTTAGGTTAGGGCTCCCAGGCTAGGGTTAGGGCTCACAGGTTAGGGTTAGGGCTCACAGGCTAGGGTTAGTGTTAACAGGTTAGGGTTAGGGCTCCCAGGCTAGGGTTAGGGTTCCCAGGCTAGGGTTAGGGCTCCCAGGCTAGGGGTTAGTGTTAGCAGGCTAGGGTTAGGGCTTAGAAGTTAAAGTCGGGTCTCAGAAGCTAGGGTTAGTGTTAACAGGCTAGGGTTAGGGCTCACAGGCTAGGGTTAGTGTTCACAGGCTAGGGTTAGTGTTACAAGGCTAGGGTTAGAGCTTAGAAAGTTAAAGTCGGGTCTCAGAAGCTAGGCTGAGGGCTCCCGGGCTAGGGTTAGTGTTCACAGGCTAGGGTTAGTGTTAACAGGCTAGGGTTAGGGCTCCCAGGCTAGGGTTAGGGCTCCCAGGCTAGGGTTAGTGTTAACAGGTTAGGGCTCCCAGGCTAGGGTTAGGGTTCCCAGGCTAGGGTTAGGGCTCCAGGGCTAGGGTTAGTGTTAGCAGGCTAGGGTTAGGGGCTTAGAAGTTAAAGTCGGGTCTCAGAATCTAGGGTTAGTGTTAACAGGCTAGGGTTAGTGCTCAGGCTAGGGTTAGGGCTCCCAGGCTAGGGTTAGTGTTAGCAGGCTAGGGTTAGGGCCTAGAAGTTAAAGTCGGGTCTCAGAATCTAGGGTTAGTGTTAACAGGCTAGGGTTAGGGCTCAGGCTAGGGTTAGGGCTCCCAGGCTAGGGTTAGTGTTAGCAGGCTAGGGTTAGGGCTTAGAAGTTAAAGTCGGGTCTCAGAATCTAGGGTTAGTGTAACAGGCTAGGGTTAGGGCTCAGGCTAGGGTTAGGGCTCCCAGGCTAGGGTTAGGGCTCCCAGGCTAGGGTTAGTGTTCACAGCTAGGGTTAGTGTTTACAGGCTAGGGTTAGAGCTTAGAAGTTAAAGTCGGGTCTCAGAAGCTAGGCTGAGGCTCCCGGGCTAGGGTTAGTGTTTACAGGCTAGGGTTAGTGTTAGCAGGCTAGGGTTAGGGCTCCCAGGCTAGGGTTAGTGTTAACAGGTTAGGGTTAGGGCTTAGAAGTTAAAGTCGGGTCTCAGAAGCTAGGCTGAGGGCTCCCGGGCTAGGGTTAGTGTTCACAGGCTAGGGTTAGTGTTAACAGGCTAGGGTTAGGGCTCCCAGGCTAGGTTAGTGTTAGCAGGCTAGGGTTAGGGCTTAGAAGTTAAAGTCGGGTCTCAGAAGCTAGGGTTAGTGTTAACAGGCTAGGGTTAGGGCTCCCAGGCTAGGGTTAGTGTTAGCAGGCTAGGGTTAGGGCTTAGAAGTTAAAGTCGGGTCTCAGAAGCTAGGTTAGTGTTAACAGGCTAGGGTTAGGGCTCACAGGCTAGGGTTAGTGTTCACAGGCTAGGGTTAGTGTTTACAGGCTAGGGTTACAGCTTAGAAGTTAAAGTCGGTCTCAGAAGCTTGAGGGGGGGCTTGCTCCGCGGGGGTCGCCCTCTCGGTCCATGGCCCCGGGGGTCCGGGGGTGGCCGGTCGGGCCGGGGGTCCGGCGCCGACCGCGGCCGGTCCGGGGTCCGGAGACCCCCCCGGGGGGCGCCGGGTCCGGGAGAACGAAGGAGTCCCATCGGGCAGTCTTAGGCCTCACTACTGTCAGCCCAGGCAGGGTTTCTCTGCCCCCGCGCCGCTCGCGCCGAGTCCAGGACGGGCCTGTAGCGTCCCCTACAGGCCATGGGGCGGCGTCGCGGGGTTGCCGGGGCAACGGGGCGGGGCGGCCCCGCCCCCCGGCCATGTTTCTGCCCAGAGACTCGCAGGGGAAAAGACAGAGAGGCCAGGAGAATCTATGTGATTTTTTGTAAAGTTTGAAGCGCTCCAGCCCGGCCCGGGGCCCCGCAGTCCGGCTCCGCCGGGCAGGCGAGGCCTCCCCGGCCAGGAGGTCGGGCCCGGCCCGGTCCCCGGCGCCGCGGAGCCTCCCCGGGCCGGGGTCCCACAAACCCCCCAAAAGACATTTAGGCGCCCCGCGGCCGGGGGGAGGGCGCGAGACCCCCCGACCCCCGGGCCCGGACCCCCTGGCCCGGGACCCCCGACCCACGCGGCGACCCCGGCCCCTGGCCCCTCCCCCCGCGCGGGGGGCGCCCGAGTTTCCCCGGGAGTCTGGGGGCCCTGGGCCGGCCCCCGAGCGCCGGGGTCGCGCTCCGCCGGGCCCGGGCGCCTCCTCCTCGACCCCGGTAACGGGTCTGGGGTGTCCACGCGACCCCGGCCCCTTCCCCGCGCCGGGGTCCCACCGGGTTCCCAAAACAGTTTGTGCGCGCCGCGGGCCGGGGGAGGGGCGCGGGGCCCCGGGGGTCCGCCCGCGAGGAGAGGGGGTCGTGGCCCTCGCCCCCCGCCCGGCGCGCGCGACCCCCGCCCCTCGGGGGCGTGGCTGGGGAGCCCCAAAGTTCGGGCATTCTCGGGGTCTGCCGGGACCCCCGAGCGCCGCGGGGTCTCGGCGCTTGCGTGGGCGGGTCTCCGGGCGAGGGGCTCTCGATGGCGGCCGGAGACCCCCGGCCCGCGCCCCCCGCCCGGCCCGGGGAAGTTACTTTCTCTTTGAGATTTCTCGGGCGAGACCCCGAGCCCCCCCGCGGGCCCGGGGCGCGGGCCGCCGGCCCAGGCCCGACCCCCCGGGCGGGGAGAGCCCCCCTGATGGCGGCGCCGCGACCCCCGCGACCCCCGGCCCCGAGATATCCCGGGTTGTTTTTATTCAAGTTTCCCCGCCGCGCGGCCTGGTGAGCAGGCTGCGCGGCATGGTGAGCGCGGAAGTGCAGCTCTCCACTCAGGTCGGTCCCGGGGCTTCTGGGGGGTCCCGGGGGTCGCGGGAGGGCCCAAAACCGGCCGGGGGGCTGGCGGGAGGCCCCGCCCACCCCAAAATCTGGGCGGGGCCCGCGCGAGGGGGGCGGGGGTCCAAAATCTGGCGGGGCCCGCGCGAGGGGGGCGGGGGTCTTTTTGAGGGGGGGCTTGCTCCGCGGGGGTCGCCCTCTCGGTCCATGGCCCCGGGGGTCCGGGGACCCGGCGTGCCGACCCCCGCCCCGCTACCCCCCCGGGGGGCCGAGCAGTGCTTGTAACAGTTAAGGCAGGCTTCTGGGGCGGCCGCCTCGCGGTTGAGGGGGTTTTGGGAGGTCGCCGCGGGGCGGGGCGGGGGTCTCTGGCCCGGGGTCTCGGTGGCCGGTCGGGCCGGGGGTCCGGCGCCGACCGCGGCCGGCCGGGGTCGGAGACCCCCCCGGGGGGCGCCGGGTCCGGGAGAACGAAGGGAGTCCCATCGGGCAGTCTTAGGCCTCACTACTGTCAGCCCAGGCAGGGTTTCTCTGCCCCCGCGCCGCTCGCGCCGAGTCCCAGACGGGCCTGTAGCGTCCCCTACAGGCCATGGGGGCGGCGTCGCGGGGTTGCCGGGGCAACGGGGCGGGGCGCCCCGCCCCCCGGCCATGTTCTGCCCAGAGACTCGCAGGGGAGAAAAGACAGAGAGGCCAGGAGAATCTATGTGGATTTTTGTAAAGTTTGAAGCGCTCCAGCCCGGCCCCGGGGCCCCGCAGTCCGGCTCCGCCGGGGCAGGCGAGGCCTCCCCGGCCAGGAGGTCGGGCCCGGCCCGGTCCCCGGCGCCGCGGAGCCTCCCCGGGGCCGGGGTCCCACAAACCCCCCAAAAGACATTAGGCGCCCCGCGGCCGGGGGGAGGGGCGCGAGACCCCCCGACCCCCCGGGCCCGGACCCCCTGGCCCGGGACCCCCGACCCACGCGGCGACCCCGGCCCCTGGCCCCTCCCCCCGCGCGGGGGGCGCCCCGAGTTTCCCCGGGAGTCTGGGGGCCCTGGGCCGGCCCCCGAGCGCCGGGTCGCGCTCCGCCGGGCCCGGGCGCTCCTCCTCGACCCCGGTAACGGGTCTGGGGTGTCCACGCGACCCCCGGCCCCTTCCCCGCGCCGGGGTCCCACCGGGTCCCAAAAACAGTTTGTGCGCGCCGCGGGCCGGGGGAGGGGCGCGGGGCCCGGGGGTCCGCCCGCGAGGAGAGGGGTCGTGGCCCTCGCCCCCGCCCGGGCCGGGGTCCCACAAACCCCCCAAAAGACATTTAGGCGCCCCGCGGCCGGGGGAGGGGCGCGAGACCCCCCGACCCCCGGGCCCGGACCCCCTGGCCCGGGACCCCCGACCCACGCGGCGACCCCGGCCCCTGGCCCCTCCCCCGCGCGGGGGGCGCCCGAGTTTCCCCGGGAGTCTGGGGGCCTGGGCCGGCCCCGAGCGCCGGGGTCGCGCTCCGCCGGGCCCGGGCGCTCCTCCTCGACCCCGGTAACGGGGTCTGGGGTGTCCACGCGACCCCCGGCCCCTTCCCCGCGCCGGGGTCCCACCGGGTCCCAAAAACAGTTTGTGCGCGCCGCGGGCCGGGGGAGGGGCGCGGGGCCCCGGGGGTCCGGCCCGCGAGGAGAGGGGGTCGTGGCCCTCGCCCCCGCCCGGCGCGCGCGACCCCCGCCCCTCGGGGGCGTGGCTGGGGAGCCCCAAAGTTCGGGCATTCTCGGGGGTCTGCCGGGACCCCCGAGCGCCGCGGGGTCTCGGCGCTTGCGTGGGCGGGTCTCCGGGCGAGGGGCTCTCGATGGCGGCCGGAGACCCCGGCCCGCGCCCCCCGCCCGGCCCGGGGGAAGTTACTTTCTCTTTGAGATTTCTCGGGCGAGACCCCGAGCCCCCCCGCGGGCCCGGGGCGCGGGCCGCCGGCCCAGGCCCGACCCCCCGGGCGGGGAGAGCCCCCTGAGGCGGCGCCGCGACCCCCGCGACCCCGGCCCCGAGATATCCCGGGTTGTTTTTATTCAAGTTTCCCGCCGCGCGGCCTGGTGAGCAGGCTGCGCGGCATGGTGAGCGCGGAAGTGCAGCTCTCCACTCAGGTCGGTCCCGGGGGCTTCTGGGGGTCCCCGGGGGTCGCGGGAGGGCCCAAAACCGGCCGGGGGGCTGGCCGGAGGCCCCGCCCACCCCAAAATCTGGCGGGGCCCCGCGCGAGGGGGGCGGGGGTCCCCAAAATCTGGCGGGGCCCGCGCGAGGGGGGCGGGGGTCTTTTTGAGGGGGGCTTGCTCCGCGGGGGTCGCCCTCTCGGTCCATGGCCCCGGGGTCCGGGGGACCCGGCGTGCCGACCCCCGCCCCGCTACCCCCCCGGGTGGCCGAGCAGTGCTTGTAACAGTTAAGGGCAGGCTTCTGGGGGCGGCCGCCTCGCAGGTTGAGGGGTTTTGGGAGGTCGCCGCGGGGCGGGGCGGGGGTCTCTGGGCCCGGGTCTCGGTGGCCGGTCGGGCCGGGGGTCCGGCGCCGACCGCGGCCGGTCCGGGGTCCGGAGACCCCCCCGGGGGGCGCCGGGTCCGGGAGAACGAAGGGAGTCCCATCGGGCAGTCTTAGGCCTCACTACTGTCAGCCCCAGGCAGGGTTTCTCTGCCCCCGCGCCGCCGCGCCGAGTCCAGGACGGGCCTGTAGCGTCCCTACAGGCCATGGGGGCGCGTCGCGGGGTTGCCGGGGCAACGGGGCGGGGCGCCCCGCCCCCCGGCCATGTTCTGCCCAGAGACTCGCCAGGGGAGAAAAGACAGAGAGGCCAGGAGAATCTATGTGATTTTTGTAAAGTTTGAAGCGCTCCAGCCCGGCCCCGGGCCCCGCAGTCCGGCTCCGCCGGGGCAGGCGAGGCCTCCCCGGCCAGGAGGTCGGCCCGGCCCGGTCCCCGGCGCCGCGGAGCCTCCCCGGGGCGGGGTCCCACAAACCCCCCAAAAGACATTTAGGCGCCCCGCGGCCGGGGGGAGGGGCGCGAGACCCCCCGACCCCCCGGGCCCGGACCCCCTGGCCGGGACCCCCGACCCACGCGGCGACCCCGGCCCCTGGCCCCTCCCCCGCGCGGGGGCGCCCGAGTTTCCCGGGAGTCTGGGGGCCCTGGGCCGGCCCCCGAGCGCCGGGGTCGCGCTCGCCGGGCCCGGGCGCTCCTCCTCGACCCCGGTAACGGGTCTGGGGTGTCCACGCGACCCCGGCCCCTTCCCCGCGCCGGGGTCCCACCGGGTCCCAAAAACAGTTGTGCGCGCCGCGGGCCGGGGGAGGGCGCGGGCCCGGGGTCCGCCCGGCGAGGAGAGGGGGTCGTGGCCCTCGCCCCCCGCCCGGCGCGCGCGACCCCCGCCCCTCGGGGGCGTGGCTGGGGAGCCCCAAAGTTTCGGGCATTCTCGGGGGTCTGCCGGGACCCCGAGCGCCGCGGGGTCTCGGCGCTTGCGTGGGCGGGTCTCCGGGCGAGGGGCTCTCGATGGCGGCCGGAGACCCCGGCCCGCGCCCCCCGCCCGGCCCGGGGAAGTTACTTTCTCTTTGAGATTTCTCGGGCGAGACCCCGGAGCCCCCCCGCGGGCCCGGGGCGCGGGCCGCCGGCCCAGGCCCGACCCCCCGGGCGGGGAGAGCCCCCTGAGGCGGCGCCGCGACCCCCGCGACCCCCGGCCCCGAGATATCCCGGGTTGTTTTATTCAAGTTTCCGCCGCGCGGCCTGGTGAGCAGGCTGCGCGGCATGGTGAGCGCGGAAGTGCAGCTCTCCACTCAGGTCGGTCCCGGGGGCTTCTGGGGGGTCCCGGGGGTCGCGGGAGGGCCCAAAACCGGCCGGGGGGCTGGCGGGAGGCCCGCCCACCCCAAAATCTGGCGGGGCCCGCGCGAGGGGGGCGGGGGTCCCAAAATCTGGCGGGGCCCGCGCGAGGGGGCGGGGGTCTTTTTGAGGGGGGGCTTGCTCCGCGGGGGTCGCCCTCTCGGTCCATGGCCCCGGGGGTCCGGGGACCCGGCGTGCCGACCCCCGCCCCGCTACCCCCCCGGGGGCCGAGCAGTGCTTGTAACAGTTAAGGGCAGGCTTCTGGGGCGGCCGCCTCGCAGGTTGAGGGGGTTTTGGGAGGTCGCCGCGGGGCGGGGCGGGGGTCTCTGGGCCCGGGGTCTCGGTGGCCGGTCGGGCCGGGGGTCCGGCGCCGACCGCGCCGGTCCGGGGTCCGGAGACCCCCCCGGGGGGGCGCCGGGTCCGGGAGAACGAAGGGAGTCCCATCGGGCAGTCTTAGGCTCACTACTGTCAGCCCAGGCAGGGTTTCTCTGCCCCCGCGCCGCTCGCGCCGAGTCCAGGACGGGCCTGTAGCGTCCCTACAGGCCATGGGGGCGGCGTCGCGGGGTTGGCCGGGGCAACGGGGCGGGGCGCCCCGCCCCCCGCCATGTTCTGCCCAGAGACTCGCAGGGGAGAAAAGACAGAGAGGCCAGGAGAATCTAGTGATTTTTGTAAAGTTTGAAAGCGCTCCAGCCCGGCCCCGGGGGGGCCCCGCAGTCCGGCTCCGCCGGGGCAGGCGAGGCCTCCCCGGCCAGGAGGTCGGCCCGGCCCGGTCCCCGGCGCCGCGGAGCCTCCCCGGGGCCGGGGTCCCACAAACCCCCCAAAAGACATTTAGGCGCCCCGCGGGCCGGGGGGAGGGGCGCGAGACCCCCCGACCCCCCGGGCCCGGCCCCCTGGCCCGGGACCCCGACCCACGCGGCGACCCCGGGCCCTGGCCCCTCCCCCCGCGCGGGGGGCGCCCCGAGTTTCCCGGGAGTCTGGGGGCCCTGGGCCGGCCCCCGAGCGCCGGGGTCGCGCTCCGCCGGGCCCGGGCGCTCCTCCTCGACCCCGGTAACGGGTCTGGGGTGTCCACGCGACCCCCGGCCCCTTCCCCGCGCCGGGGTCCCACCGGGTCCCAAAAACAGTTTGTGCGCGCCGCGGGCCGGGGAGGGGCGCGGGGCCCCGGGGGTCCGCCCCGCGGAGGAGAGGGGGTCGTGGCCCTCGCCCCCCGCCCGGCGCGCGCGACCCCCGCCCCTCGGGGGCGTGGCTGGGGAGCCCCAAAGTTCGGGCATTCTCGGGGGGTCTGCCGGGACCCCCGAGCGCCGCGGGGTCTCGGCGCTTGCGTGGGCGGGTCTCCGGGCGAGGGGCTCTCGATGGCGGCCGGAGACCCCGGCCCGCGCCCCCCGCCCGGCCCGGGGGAAGTTACTTTCTCTTTGAGATTTCTCGGGCGAGACCCCGAGCCCCCCCGCGGGCCCGGGGCGCGGGCCGCCGGCCCAGGCCCGACCCCCCGGGCGGGGAGAGCCCCCCTGAGGCGGCGCCGCGACCCCCCGCGACCCCCGGCCCCGAGATATCCCGGGTTGTTTTTATTCAAGTTTCCCGCCGCGCGGCCTGGTGAGCCAGGCTGCGCGGCATGGTGAGCGCGGAAGTGCAGCTCTCCACTCAGGTCGGTCCCGGGGCTTCTGGGGGGCCCGGGGGTCGCGGGAGGGCCCAAAACCGGCCGGGGGGCTGGCGGGAGGCCCCGCCCACCCCAAAATCTGGCGGGGCCCCGCCCAAAATCTGGCGGGGCCCGCGCGAGGGGGGCGGGGGTCTTTTGAGGGGGGGCTTGCTCCGCGGGGTCGCCCTCTCGGTCCATGGCCCCGGGGGTCCGGGGGACCCGGCGTGCCGACCCCCGCCCCGCTACCCCCCCGGGGGGCCGAGCAGTGCTTGTAACAGTTAAGGGCAGGCTTCTGGGGGCGGCCGCCTCGCAGGTTGAGGGGGTTTGGGAGGTCGCCGCGGGGCGGGGCGGGGGTCTCTGGGCCCGGGGTCTCGGTGGCCGGTCGGGCCGGGGGTCCGGCGCCGACCGCGGCCGGTCCGGGGTCCGGAGACCCCCCCGGGGGGGGCGCCGGGTCCGGGAGAACGAAGGGAGTCCCATCGGGCAGTCTTAGGCCTCACTACTGTCAGCCCAGGCAGGGTTTCTCTGCCCCCGCGCCGCTCGCGCCGAGTCCAGGACGGGCCTGTAGCGTCCCCTACAGGCATGGGGGCGGCGTCGCGGGGTTGCCGGGCCACGGGGCGGGGCGCCCCGCCCCCCGGCCATGTTCTGCCCAGAGACTCGCAGGGGAGAAAAGACAGAGAGGCCAGGAGAATCTATGTGATTTTTGTAAAGTTTGAAGCGCTCCAGCCCGGCCCCGGGGCCCCGCAGTCCGGCTCCGCCGGGGCAGGCGAGGCCTCCCCGGCCAGGAGGTCGGGCCCCGGCCCGGTCCCCGGCGCCGCGGAGCCTCCCCGGGGCCGGGGTCCCACAAACCCCCCAAAAGACATTTAGGCGCCCCGCGGCCGGGGGGAGGGGCGCGAGACCCCCCGACCCCCGGGCCCGGACCCCCTGGCCCGGGACCCCCGACCCACGCGGCGACCCCGGCCCCTGGCCCCTCCCCCGGCGCGGGGGGCGCCCCGAGTTTCCCGGGAGTCTGGGGCCCTGGGCCGGCCCCCGAGCGCCGGGGTCGCGCTCCGCCGGGCCCGGGCGCTCCT
The DNA here is from genome assembly GCF_047511655.1 of Castor canadensis. NCBI lineage: Eukaryota > Metazoa > Chordata > Mammalia > Rodentia > Castoridae > Castor > Castor canadensis. Next base: position 155,347,828 of record NC_133394.1, read on the forward strand.
CCTCGACCCCGGTAACGGGTCTGGGGTGTCCACGCGACCCCGGCCCCTTCCCCGCGCCGGGGTCCCACCGGGTCCCAAAAACAGTTTGTGCGCGCCGCGGGCCGGGGGAGGGGCGCGGGGCCCCGGGGTCCGCCGCGAGGAGAGGGGGTCGTGGCCTCGCCCCCCGCCCGGCGCGCGCGACCCCGCCCCTCGGGGGCGTGGCTGGGAGCCCCAAAGTTCGGGCATTCTCGGGGGTCTGCCGGGACCCCCGAGCGCCGCGGGGTCTCGGCGCTTGCGTGGGCGGGTCTCCGGGCGAGGGGCTCTCGATGGCGGCCGGAGACCCCGGCCCGCCCCCCCCGCCCGGCCCGGGGGAAGTTACTTTCTCTTTGAGATTTCCGGGCGAGACCCGAGCCCCCCGCGGCCGGGGCGCGGGCCGCCGGCCCAGGCCCGACCCCCGGGCGGGGAGAGCCCCCCTGAGGCGGCGCCGCGACCCCCGCGACCCCCCGGCCCCCGAGATATCCCGGGTTGTTTTTATTCAAGTTTCCGCCGCGCGGCCTGGGAGCAGGCTGCGCGCATGGTGAGCGCGGGAAGTGCAGCTCTCCACTCAGGTCGGTCCCGGGGGCTTCTGTGGGGTCCCGGGGGTCGCGGGAGGGCCCAAAACCGGCCGGGGGGCTGGCGGGAGGCCCCGCCCACCCCAAAATCTGGCGGGGCCCGCGCGAGGGGGGCGGGGGTCCCAAAATCTGGCGGGGCCCGCGCGAGGGGGGCGGGGGTCTTTTTGAGGGGGGCTTGCTCCGCGGGGTCGCCCTCTCGGTCCATGGCCCCGGGGGTCCGGGGGACCCGGCGTGCCGACCCCCGCCCCGCTACCCCCCGGGGGGCCGAGCAGTGCTTGTAACAGTTAAGGGCAGGCTTCTGGGGCGGCCGCCTCGCAGGTTGAGGGGTTTTGGGAGGCGCCGCGGGGCGGGCGGGGTCTCTGGGCCGGGGTCTCGGTGGCCGGTCGGGCCGGGGGTCCGGCGCCGACCGCGGCCGGTCCGGGGTCCGGAGACCCCCCCGGGGGGGCGCCGGGTCCGGGAGAACGAAGGGAGTCCCATCGGGCAGTCTTAGGCCTCACTACTGTCAGCCCAGGCAGGTTTCTCTGCCCCCGCGCCGCTCGCGCCGAGTCCAGGACGGGCCTGTAGCGTCCCCTACAGGCCATGGGGCGGCGTCGCGGGGTGCCGGGGCAACGGGGCGGGGCGCCCCGCCCCCCGGCCATGTCTGCCCAGAGACTCGCAGGGGAGAAAAGACAGAGAGGCCAGGAGAATCTATGTGATTTTTGTAAAGTTTGAAGCGCTCCAGCCCGGCCCCGGGCCCCGCAGTCCGGCTCCGCCGGGGCAGGCGAGGCCTCCCCGGCCAGGAGGTCGGGCCCGGCCCGGTCCCCGGCGCCGCGGAGCCTCCCCGGGCCGGGGTCCCACAAACCCCCCAAAGACATTAGGCGCCCCGCGGCCGGGGGGAGGGGCGCGAGACCCCCCGACCCCCCGGGCCCGGACCCCCTGGCCCGGGACCCCCGACCCACGCGGCGACCCCCGGCCCCTGGCCCCTCCCCCCGGCGCGGGGGCGCCCGAGTTTCCCCGGGAGTCTGGGGGCCCTGGGCCGGCCCCCGAGCGCCGGGGTCGCGGCTCCGCCGGGCCCGGGCGCTCCTCCTCGACCCCGGTAACGGGTCTGGGGTGTCCACGCGACCCCGGCCCCTTCCCCGCGCCGGGGTCCCACCGGGTCCCAAAAACAGTTGTGCGCGCCGCGGGCCGGGGAGGGGCGCGGGGCCCCGGGGGTCCGCCCGCGAGAGAGGGGGTCGTGGCCCTCGCCCCCCGCCCGGGCCGGGGTCCCACAAACCCCCCCAAAAGACATTTAGGCGCCCCGCGGCCGGGGGGAGGGGCGCGAGACCCCCCGACCCCCCGGGCCCGACCCCCTGGCCCGGGACCCCCGACCCACGCGCGACCCCGGCCCCTGGCCCCTCCCCCCGCGCGGGGGGCGCCCGAGTTCCCCGGGAGTCTGGGGGCCCTGGGCCGGCCCCCGAGCGCCGGGGTCGCGCTCCGCCGGGCCCGGGCGCTCCTCCTCGACCCCGGTAACGGGTCTGGGGTGTCCACGCGACCCCCGGCCCCTTCCCCGCGGCCGGGGTCCACCGGGTCCCAAAAACAGTTTGTGCGCGCCGCGGGCCGGGGGAGGGGCGCGGGGCCCCGGGGGTCCGCCCGCGAGGAGAGGGGGTCGTGCCCTCGCCCCCCGCCCGGCGCGCGCGACCCCCGCCCCTCGGGGCGTGGCTGGGGACCCCCAAAGTTCGGGCATTCTCGGGGGTCTGCCGGGACCCCGAGCGCCGCGGGGTCTCGGCGCTTGCGTGGGCGGGTCTCCGGGCGAGGGGCTCTCGATGGCGGCCGGAGACCCCGGCCCGCGCCCCCCGCCCCGGCCCGGGGGAAGTTACTTTCTCTTTGAGATTTCTCGGGCGAGACCCCGAGCCCCCCGCGGGCCCGGGGCGCGGGCCGCCGGCCCAGGCCCGACCCCGGGCGGGGAGAGCCCCCCTGAGGCGGCGCCGCGACCCCCGCGACCCCCGGCCCCGAGATATCCCGGGTTGTTTTTATTCAAGTTTCCCGCCGCGCGGCCTGGTGAGCAGGCTGCGCGGCATGGTGAGCGCGGAAGTGCAGCTCTCCACTCAGGTCGGTCCCGGGGGCTTCTGGGGGGTCCGGGGGTCGCGGGAGGGCCCAAAACCGGCCGGGGGGCTGGCGGGAGGCCCCGCCCACCCCCAAAATCTGGCGGGGCCCGCGCGAGGGGGGCGGGGGGTCCCCAAAATCTGGCGGGGCCCGCGCGAGGGGGGCGGGGGTCTTTTGAGGGGGGGCTTGCTCCGCGGGGGTCGCCCTCTCGGTCCATGGCCCCGGGGGTCCGGGGGACCCGGCGTGCCGACCCCCGCCCCGCTACCCCCCGGGGGCCGAGCAGTGCTTGTAACAGTTAAGGGCAGGCTCTGGGGCGGCCGCCTCGCAGGTTGAGGGGGTTTTGGGAGGTCGCCGCGGGCGGGGCGGGGGTCTCTGGGCCCGGGGTCTCGGTGGCCGGTCGGGCCGGGGGTCCGGCGCCGACCGCGGCCGGTCCGGGGTCCGGAGACCCCCCCGGGGGGGCGCCGGGTCCGGGAGAAACGAAGGGAGTCCCATCGGGCAGTCTTAGGCCTCACTACTGTCAGCCAGGCAGGGTTTCTCTGCCCCCGCGCCGCTCGCGCCGAGTCCAGGACGGGCCTGTAGCGTCCCCTACAGGCCATGGGGGGGCGGTCGCGGGGTTGCCGGGGCAACGGGGCGGGGCGCCCCGCCCCCCGGCCATGTTCTGCCCAGAGACTCGCAGGGGAGAAAAGACAGAGAGGCCAGGAGAATCTATGTGATTTTTGTAAAGTTTGAAGCGCTCCAGCCCGGCCCCGGGGCCCCGCAGTCCGGCTCCGCCGGGGCAGGCGAGGCCTCCCCCGGCCAGGAGGTCGGGCCCGGCCCGGTCCCCGGCGCCGCGGAGCCTCCCCGGGGCCGGGGTCCCACAAACCCCCCAAAAGACATTTAGGCGCCCCGCGGCCGGGGGAGGGGCGCGAGACCCCCCGACCCCCGGCCCGGACCCCCTGGCCCGGGACCCCCGACCCACGCGGCGACCCCGGCCCCTGGCCCCTCCCCCCGCGCGGGGGGCGCCCGAGTTTCCCCGGGAGTCTGGGGGCCCTGGGCCGGCCCCGAGCGCCGGGGTCGCGCTCCGCCGGGCCCGGGCGCTCCTCCTCGACCCCGGTAACGGGTCTGGGGTGTCCACGCGACCCCCGGCCCCTTCCCCGCGCCGGGGTCCCACCGGGTCCCAAAAACAGTTTGTGCGCGCCGCGGGCCGGGGGAGGGGCGCGGGGCCCCGGGGGTCCGCCCGCGAGGAGAGGGGGTCGTGGCCCTCGCCCCCCGCCCGGGCCGGGGTCCCACAAACCCCCAAAAGACATTTAGGCGCCCCGCGGCCGGGGGGAGGGGCGCGAGACCCCCCGACCCCCCGGGCCCGGACCCCCTGGCCCGGGACCCCCGACCCACGCGGCGACCCCGGCCCCCTGTCTGCCGGGACCCCCGAGCGCCGCGGGGTCTCGGCGCTTGCGTGGGCGGGTCTCCGGGCGAGGGGCTCTCGATGGCGGCCGGAGACCCCGGCCCGCGCCCCCCGCCCGGCCCGGGGGAAGTTACTTTCTCTTTGAGATTTCTCGGGCGAGACCCCGAGCCCCCCCGCGGGCCCGGGGCGCGGGCCGCCGGCCCAGGCCCGACCCCCCGGGCGGGGAGAGCCCCCCTGAGGCGGCGCCGCGACCCCCGCGACCCCCGGCCCCGAGATATCCCGGGTTGTTTTTATTCAAGTTTCCCGCCGCGCGGCCTGGTGAGCAGGCTGCGCGGCATGGTGAGCGCGGAAGTGCAGCTCTCCACTCAGGTCGGTCCCGGGGGCTTCTGGGGGGTCCCGGGGGTCGCGGGAGGGCCCAAAACCGGCCGGGGGGCTGGCGGGAGGCCCCGCCCACCCCAAAATCTGGCGGGGCCCGCGCGAGGGGGGCGGGGGTCCCCAAAATCTGGCGGGGCCCGCGCGAGGGGGGCGGGGGTCTTTTTGAGGGGGGGCTTGCTCCGCGGGGGTCGCCCTCTCGGTCCATGGCCCCGGGGGTCCGGGGGACCCGGCGTGCCGACCCCCGCCCCGCTACCCCCCCGGGGGGCCGAGCAGTGCTTGTAACAGTTAAGGGCAGGCTTCTGGGGCGGCCGCCTCGCAGGTTGAGGGGGTTTTGGGAGGTCGCCGCGGGGCGGGGCGGGGGTCTCTGGGCCCGGGGTCTCGGTGGCCGGTCGGGCCGGGGGTCCGGCGCCGACCGCGGCCGGTCCGGGGTCCGGAGACCCCCCCGGGGGGGCGCCGGGTCCGGGAGAACGAAGGGAGTCCCATCGGGCAGTCTTAGGCCTCACTACTGTCAGCCCAGGCAGGGTTTCTCTGCCCCCGCGCCGCTCGCGCCGAGTCCAGGACGGGCCTGTAGCGTCCCCTACAGGCCATGGGGGCGGCGTCGCGGGGTTGCCGGGGCAACGGGGCGGGGCGCCCCGCCCCCCGGCCATGTTCTGCCCAGAGACTCGCAGGGGAGAAAAGACAGAGAGGCCAGGAGAATCTATGTGATTTTTGTAAAGTTTGAAGCGCTCCAGCCCGGCCCCGGGGCCCCGCAGTCCGGCTCCGCCGGGGCAGGCGAGGCCTCCCCGGCCAGGAGGTCGGGCCCGGCCCGGTCCCCGGCGCCGCGGAGCCTCCCCGGGGCCGGGGTCCCACAAACCCCCCAAAAGACATTTAGGCGCCCCGCGGCCGGGGGGAGGGGCGCGAGACCCCCCGACCCCCCGGGCCCGGACCCCTGGCCCGGGACCCCCGACCCACGCGGCGACCCCGGCCCCTGGCCCCTCCCCCCGCGCGGGGGGCGCCCGAGTTTCCCCGGGAGTCTGGGGGCCCTGGGCCGGCCCCCGAGCGCCGGGGTCGCGCTCCGCCGGGCCCGGGCGCTCCTCCTCGACCCCGGTAACGGGTCTGGGGTGTCCACGCGACCCCCGGCCCCTTCCCCGCGCCGGGG